>NW_026872019.1:0-240716 GCF_033458585.1 Syngnathus typhle | reverse complement strand
GTTCGTGAGAACCGTTGCTGCCGTGGCTACCATAACCACTGGATCCCATGTTGTGAACCGGCTAAGGGTAGAGAAGCCATTACAGAAGCTGGCAAAAGCTTGTTATAAGGTGTGTTTAAATAAACTATAATGTGTATACATACTTGTAGGAGAAGCCTGTGGATCTGCTCACTAATTTCTTGGATGTCTGAGTCCATCATCTTCCCTTCATTCAAAGCCAGGGGTGCAAAAACATCTTCATTCACAGGACCCCTGAAAATAACATCAACCGTGTCAGTAAAACCACTTGAATATGGACAACTCCTGTATAAATGATCAAAATCTAAATTCGCCGTCAAAAAGGGTAACATAACTTTTAATGTGTGCGAGTAAAAGACTTACATGCGGACTTTGTGCCTGCCGATGACAAATGAAACTTTGCGGCTCCATGGGTTGACAAAGCTGGACCAGCTGGTGTCGATTGTAACGTATTCGCCATTTCTTGCGCAGAAACGGATTGAGGAGTGGTCAAAAGGCTGGCCAGCATACTTTAGAACTGTTGGTAGAAGGCAAAGTGTTTATGAGATGATATGGTCGTGCAAGTAATTCACAAGTAGTAATTAGTATAGCCAGATGGCACATATCAAAAACCCAGAAAGAAATCTAGCCTTACTCTTGCGATGCACGGCCAGCATGATAGGCCTGTCACTCGGGTGGAGATTGAGGAGTACAGGTGTCCCGATCAAGTCCTGGGGGAGATAACCCAGCAGCGGAACAGCCCTGATGGAGAATATAAGAATATTAGGAATTATTTCCCACATGCATCGACATAACCTCGTTCATTAAGTTCAAAAGGCATTCTTTTACTCACCTTTCATCCACATCCTGAAAAACACAGTTAGGGGTGTGTGTGGTGGTGAAAATGCGCTTGTCAGAAGGGATTCTGGGTGCTAGTAACAGAGAACAGAGAAAAAGAAAGTCTGCATTAGCCCTTTGCTGAAATCTAACCAATTTAAATCAAGGATGGAAAAGAAGTACATTTTAAATTGCCCGACTGGCCCCCATCAAATTCATATTTCAAAAGTAGGAAGTAAATCATGCTTCTCACATGAGGGGCCAATGCTATCTATCATTAGTGGGCTCACCTTCATAACCGGAGTGCACCCTTTCTGCCAGCAGGAGGCAGCAGAACTGTTCCTCAGACAATTCCGCATCTTGAACTTTCATTAGGTAAGGAGTCATGCGGAATGGGTAGTACTGCATGTCCCCATAGTGTTCCTTCCCGCCACTGAAACAACATAGATGAATAGTTCAGTTAGTTTTGTTTCATTTATATCACAGGCAGACTTGCACTTGCAGTTATTTTGATGTGTTGTGTCTTATTATCGATAGTTTAAAGTACGGGTCAGCAACATGGTGCAGTTGCGCACCAACTAGTCATTTTCTAAGAATGTTGTAGAAGTCATCATTTAAAAATAAACACTTGCATAGATTTAGAGAAGTGGTGCGTATTGATATTTATGAATTATCTATGTTGATAACCATTTTACTATTAAATGGGTATTTTAAACAAATTTCAGAAGTGTGTATGAATCATACATGTAGCCCTCAAATAGTTTCAAGAAGATTGGTTGGTGACCTCAAGTTAAGCCTTTAATGTGGCTTCAAGCAAGTGACCTAGGAGCAGTACTTGCCCAAGCAGCCAAAACTAAGGCGGGTAAACCCAAGAATAGCGGTGTTAAGCCCAGTTGGGAAGAAAGTGCAAAACAAAAGGGGCTGAATATTAGAAGCTCTCAGCACTACCCCACACACTCTCTTTGCTCCTGCTTGGTGTGACTTGTCTTACACAGGGATTGTTAGAGCAGAAATCTATGAATCGGAATCTGCCGTGCGCTCTCACTCACCTGATGCGGCAAAAGAAGGATTTCTCCTGCATGCACTCCGTGGGAGAAGACTCTGAAAAAAACACAGGGAGGAGGGTGGAGAAACAGGATGATTATATACTCAACAGTGCGCATGACCAGAATCACCCATCCGTTGCAGTTTGCTGAGACTAAAACGTCAGTGTAGTTCTACTCAAAAACATCCCCAAACCAACATTTTATCAAAATAACAATAATACCTGCTGTACTGAAGGTGTTAAGTATGATTTTCTTTTTAAGATATCTGAAAACGGCAGGAGCCAGCATACACTCCATAACATTGGCACCCCTAGTTAAAAGCCTTATGATAATTTTGTTTTTTATTGCCGAAGCATACTCTCTTCTGGAAAATTGTAGTTAGGATTCACCAGATACACCAATAAGCTCCTTGAATGGTTATCTCGGTCCCTAGACCTCAACCTCTTCTTCAGGTTGCTGGATGATTTCAAGAGCTTGTGCAAAGAGAAATGATCAAAAAAACTTCTTCTCTGTATTCTCCTCTGTTTGAAACATAGGAGTAAATTAAGTGTTGTTTTGTTAGAAAAAGGGGTATGTACAAAGTATTAACATTAGGGCTGCTAATAATTGTGGCACATGATTGATGGTAAAAATCTCAACTACTCAAAACTAACCTCAGTGGAGGTTTTTCTTAGCCACTGAATAAACGCATTTGAATTAAAGGTTGGATTTACTTTAAAGGGAATAAAAGAACTCATGAAAAGTTACAGAATACATCTTGATGAGGGGTACCAATAATTATGGAGGGCAGTGTATATTAAAGAGTATAATAAAAAACTGTGTGGCAGGTGTCTGCATAAATTGGTTTGTGTGATATTGGTCATGCTAATAAAATATGTGCGACGTGTGTACAGGCATGTGTGAGTGGGTGGCTCATGTGAAGGAAACGGATGAGTCTATGTGTGCAGGTGGTGAAATTTAGGTTTCATGTGGGTTTTCCACGTGCCTGGTGCAGCTGGTGGGAATCCTGCCCCCATTTAGAGTGTTTGAATGCAACACATCCCACCAGTTTAGAGATTGCTGTTACCTGCTCCAGTGCACATGCTCCACGAGGGCAAGCGGTAAGGAGTCGTGAAGCTGTAGAACACGCTCACGTCCTGAGGCGTCAAGAATTCCACAAACTTGGCATTATGGAACACCTCACGCTTGCAGTTTAAGATGGTCGCCGCCTGATCGGAGATGTAAACTATTTTCCCTGTGATTAGTGAGACAGCCACAGCAAATATGTCCTGCAAGAAACAAAGCAGGTTGCTGTTAGACACTTTAAAAGAAAAAATAAATGTACAGTAGAAAGAGGCAACATTTGAGCAGCAATGAATAAATGTATATCAAGTCAAGGCTCACGTGTGACAAAAGAACTTACAGTGTTTCTGAGGGTGTATTCAGAAGTGATGCTGTTGATCTCCTCAATGCTGTAAGACGACACGTCAAAACCAGGTGGTTGGCTGTCGTTGATCATCAGCATCTGGTAATACTCCTCGTTGGCTGTCAACAAAATAACACCACATCTGTAAAGCTGTAATTGAAGATGCTGATGCATGACAACATTTGCCCAACAAACATATAAAACATTGATGGTATGTTCTTGTTGCGGACTGACACCAGTTGGATATCTTACCTTTCACCTGCTTGACACACCGTAGAGCATATTTGAGTGTGTTGACAGTGGTAGATTTGCCCTTGTTCCTCTTCTCCTTGGGCAAATGCATCTTCAGTTCCTTAAGGGTCTTGAAGAGCTCCTTCTGTGTCTTCGCTTTCGCCGACTGTTCGCTGCTGCAGAGCGTACACGAGACACATACATGTGCATCAGAGAAAAGGTCTCACCGAGGCTGGCACACTCTTGAGCGCGGGGGTATAAATTGGCGGAGGAATGACGGTGGGAGAGACTGGCACGGAGGTGAGTCAACGTGATGAATTAAGGAGCCAAACATGTGTAAGGTTCATACTAACCTGCAACCACTAGTAGATGGATTGTCCTGCTCGGAGCTCACCAGACTGAAGGCATTGGAGCTGCTTGGTGGCGAGGGGCTGTGAGAGTTTGAGCTGTACAATAAACAACATGGTATTGACAATGTTAAGAGCAAAAGAGCAGCGAAAGGGCCCAAAAACAAATGGTACGCAACACAGAGTGATCTAGGAACTTGCTAGAATGTGTCGAACCAACAACGTGAAAGTAAAGAAGGTGATTTCTTACGCATGGAAAGACGACAATGATTTTTATGGACAAACTTCTCTGTAAAATACGTCGATCAAGCTAATTACGATCCCATTACAGAGTCTTCAATGCAGTGCAAAACACGCTGTGGATGTGTCTTGGACTACCACTAATTGATTGCATTAGAAAAGATGTATTATATTTTTGATTCTGAATTACAACAGCAAAGCGCTTGCATGAGAAATGCCTGACATTCAATTAGTTGAACTTCCCATGTTAAAAAGTTACCAAGGTGCTTAGGGTCGCAATGGCTCTTCGAGGGCTCCCAAGGAAACCAATTAGTCCATGACAACTTGTCCAGGATTTGAGTTTAGACATTCCAAAAATTTTGCATTGCGCTTACACGGACCAAAAGGATCAGATAATGATAAAAAAATGTGTCTGTTACTTTAAATTGGTCACAAGTGGCTTCATAGGGATAGTTCAGAAGGCAGTACATTAGTTTTAAGAATTAAGGTGCTTGTGAATAAAACTTTTGTGTCACTATCAATTTGAGTCGAAAGAAAGCAAGACAGCGTTGCAGCCATGACTCATACAGGAGAAAATGGCCCCTTTGTTATATTTAATGATCCATACTTCCATGACCTAGATGGTCTGCTTCCACATAACGGCGGAACATTCAAACACAATTGAGTGCGTTAGGGTGCTCTCACCTTTTGTTGCTTCCCGATGACTCGTGGATAGCGGAATCTTTCCCGTTTCCATTTGAGCTGCCCACAGATTCATTGCCGTGAGACTCATTTCCGTGCGATTCGTTGCCATGGGACTCAGTCCCACTCCCACTTGAGCCGGCCATCTCTACATCTTCGTGTAAGCGTGTCCGCTTCCTTTCATCGTGGGGAGAACCAGGCGAGGCAGGGTGCTCTTGGCTGCTGTCGCTGCCTTCTGAAGCCAAGCTCAACTCTGGCTCCATGTCGCCCCCATCCCTCCTGCCACAACCCTCGCTGTAACTGCTGGCCATACGGTGAAGTTGGCTGATGGCGGAGCACGGGGAAAGTTCTCCTTCCTCCCCTTGAAGGCCGACCCTTTCGCGGGACCGTTCCCGCCCGTCCAGGGTTGAATAGAGGTAATGCTGAGAGTCACTGCTCTCTGACATGGAATGGGCCAATGGACGCGAGATGGGACTTTAGATTGTCTTCCTCATGGCAGCACCAATAACGGTATTGTAGTGGGGTGCAAGCGTAGTTGATCCCTCACCAGGAAGCATTCACTCTACAATAAAATAAAATAATATGCATTATTATATTGCAATGAGGTTTTCATGCGCAAACAACAAATAATCTGAGCCTGTTCGGAGCAGCTGTACATAAAATATTCAGTGGTCTGGACTGTGATCCGATCAGACAGTTTGGCATTGGATGCGAAATGACAGGGCGCCGTCTTCCAAAATAAACCAACACTCTACCTGCGCATGCACACACCTTCACATTCCTCAAAATTTCAATCCTCAAAAATAAAAGGGAATTCCAACCTTTTTGGGTGAAGCATTTCAATTGAAAGAACAGTATACAACTATGAAATATCTCTACAGTCAAACAAATATTTCAAATACAGTAGCAGTCGTAATACATATTTGCAATCATCATTCTTGTACTCTCTAAAGGATAGCCAGCACAGAAAACATTTGGATGCAGATTTGCTTTCTTGATTGCAGCATTGTTTTTCAATATTAGGTCATCTACTGGAAAACTCAAGTACAACAGCTCTCAGAGAGCACATTTAATACACCTAATGGTATGTTAATAATGCCTTAGATAGTAATTCTACACAAACGTGGTAAATTATCCAAGATTTCATCTTATGTAACGCAGAGATGCGCAGCAGAATTTGCTCGGAGGCGCTATACGATACAGGTGATGTGCCTTCTGTGTGTCTGATAGCAACCATTCCCTAATACTGTACCAACAAAGTTAATATCAGACATGTTTCTTCAAAAGACAACTTATGTCATTAAGAGATAATACAATTACAATGCAGAAGATTCTTCAAGAGGTACTTACAGTATGTTTGTTTAATCCACCCTGCAACAAGCACTGTGGAAAAAATCCAAGCAAGCTGCAGCTACAATACTTATGTAAACAATTTTGGGCAATTTGATCGTTCTATTCTTTACATAAGCACCTCTGTGCAAAAAAACCCCAGAAATACAGGTATTTCTCTGAAAACACACAATAAAGTCCAAGCAGCCACAAATCCTGCTGCTTTTCACATGGTCTGAAGTTCAGAGGAGACCTCCTATTGGCTGCAGCCAACAACCAGTCAGGAGAGAACAAGGAGTGTCAACATGTTAAAGTCATAATAGCCAATCAATGGATTTACAGCAAACATCTCCTTTGCTCTCACATTTAAAAAAAATAATAATAATAACGTGTGTATATTGTATGATATGGTATGTTTCTTAAAGAGCATTCTTCACCACAAAAATCCATCCAAACAGGCACCCGACATTATAAAAGAACCCACAAATTCTCTAATAAATAGTTAACCATTTCTAATGCCACTTAATTGCCAATTCATCAAAGAAAACGTTACAAAACTAGATTTTCATCAGAAGAAAGTAAAAATAAAAACATCAGCATATAATAAAGCATGCCCTTGCTTTGCTTCTGTATTAAACTTATACAGAAAAAAACAAGATACTGTTTAAAAGGGCAAGAGAAAATGACGCAAGAACCTGGAAAAAAAAACTTACCACAGGCTCCTTCCACTGAGAACACACAAGCAATGGCAAATGAATAAATTGCCAAGGAAAAAGCTTCAACGTCCCATAGAAACATGCTCGCAGACGCATAAATCTCAGAATGACATAATGAAACTCAAGTCAAGTACAGTAGTGCTTTAAGCACTGCATCATCATTCAGGGGCCGAACCAGTCATACTAGCCCAGCTATCGCAGCATTATACAACGGCTGCTCCAGTCACATGGATTTGGATCCAGCTACCACAGCCTTGTTTCATAAAACCAAATGTTTTCCACTTCATCCAGGCGTGGCACTTCATCAAACTCATTACCAACAGAAATTATAAGAGTAAAAGCCTCAAATACAGAGGGAATATAATTGTTACTTGATATCTCTTGTTTAATTTCATTCTGTACAGACACAACATAAACAAGACATAAATAGTTACGTCATTCCAAGAATAACATTGATTTATATTCCAATGTTTTGAAATAATCCTCTGTGACTTCCTCAATTTTAGACAAATGAAAACTGTGTACTCAGAAGTTAAAAAATTAAAACTAGGGAAACACCGTAGCTCAAAGAAAACAATCATAGATTTATGATGAGCGAGAAAAAAAAGCTTTCACAGTTCACTGTGGAAGGGAAGGTTTAAGTTTTAAACTTTAAAATTCAGACTCATGCCCTTAAAATAATGAGTAAAAAAATAACCGTATATTAATAATTTCTTCCACTTTCCTATTATGCAGCAGCAGAATTGCCTCATTTCAATCGGTTATCCCCAAGCATGACAGAATGTTGCAATTTTTACATTTCAAATACATTTTCACACCCATGAATCTGGTTATGCCTATTAACCAGCTTCCACGTTTCGTTTCGTTTCGTTTTGTTTCGTTTATTTATTTTTCACGTTGGTAACAATTAAGACATCATGTTGACTGACATCGATTATTTCACATACTCCCATGTGCTTGTACTTTAAAGGTCAGAAAATATACAATAAAAACGCTTGAAAGGGGCAAAAATCCTCCCTCCCTCCCCCTCACCCACAGTGACCTGCTATTCACAATCCACACACACGTTGACCTGCAATCCAGAGCACGGTACACTGACACAGTTATGTAAAAGTGACGATACAGTCCACAAACAGACGCAAAAACAGCATTCCCGTGCCCCCAAAGGGCCCATGTTGCGCAAATGGACGTCTTCCTTTATAGGTATTCACAAAACAATCAAATGTTATTTCTGCCTTAGAAATAGTAAAAATGTAGAGCAAACGGAGAGGCCGCGCATGCGCACATCGGACTTAGTTATGCAATTTTTACGCTCCGACTACATCTACAAGGAGGAATTTAAGCATAAACTCACCTGCTTGATCGAAATAAACCCCTTTTTCTGGACGTGCCAGACGACATGTAAAAATAAAGGCAAAAGGCAACAACAAGACCCACGTAAAGCTCAGTGTTCGTCAATAGGAGACGGCATTCAGATAGGCTGTCACAGTAGTCAGATAGGCTGACACAGTAGTCGGCAAGTCCTCCCTTAGTTTCCTCCGTTTTAGATACGCCAGCCAATCAGCGAACTCGTAGCGCGACCTCAATTCTTCTACCGTTGTGCAATTGGTCAGAAATCGTAGATATTTATGGCAAACGTGACGAGTTCACAAAGACCTGAGCTGATTGCCCGAAGAACCTGCCAATCATTTTATATAAACAAGCCAACCTCCACACGTGGAATCCCATGTTACGTGTCTCGCGTGGAGCGAGCCGGTTAGTTGAGACAGCGCGTTGTAGACGAGAATTACATAAAAAGAAAATACTGTACAGACTTTTAATGGAGAGTCACTCATGAAGCCCTTTGACGATTGCCTATTCACCAGATAAACCTTTCGCTACGTGCGGGCAAAGCACTTTACCTTTGAAAACGCCAATTGCTACAGGAAATTTCCTTCCCAACATAAGCGACGACCAAAAAAAGGTCGTCAACCTGGTGAAGTCGTAACCACAACATTAAATCTACTCGCTAAAACCAATAAAGTCTAATAGAAAACTCATCCATACATTTATCCCAGCCGACACGCAGTCAGTCACAGGGCACAGACTAACAATCGTTCATATTGGGATTCACAATTTAGTACAAAGACAAACTCAATTGTCTGTTAAAGGCTGTCTCTGCAAGGTAAAATGTTATGTAACTCGCCCTGTTTTTTTTTTTTTTAGATAAATCTCATTTTTTTTTACTTGGCAATCGTGCAAAGAAAGGGCAGTATGATGCGCAAGGGGTCAGAAGCGTGTAAAACAGGGACGGCTCCAGAATTGTTTTCTCCGGGGGCTAAAAGCAGTAATTCATACATACGTGGCTGAGAAAATAATGCATTTATAAATCTGTGCAGCCTTTTCAGCATTTTCTTTTATACTCTAAAATATATTCATAAATTATTTTTCCAATTTAGTATTCCAAAGCCAATTCTTGCCAATGTCAGCTTCAACCAGCTACATTTATAAGAGGTCTTAATGAGGACAAGCAAGTGTACCTAATGATGTGTCCAATGAATGAGCATGATGAGCAGACAGCTCAAGATGTTATCCCATATTTGAATTTGCATAGCAAGTTGCTCCGTTTTATGATGCTTGTGCCATACTGAAGTCCATATTGTGTTTACTTGGCTGCAACACAGGAAAATGAGTCCATCATGAGCGAACATGTGTTGTTTTCCCATGATGTCATGATAGCCACAACATATTTTACACTCCACCAAAGTAAATCGCACAAATATAGCCACACGCTTGGTGAGTAAGTGCCAATGTCTGGTCAACAATCTTCCCTGCTGTCTGCCATCCTGTGGTCCACTTAGCACTCCTCTCTCACATCAACCTCCTTTCGCTGCTTGCATGCACCCACCACTTTCAGTGGCATCACACTGAGATGCTAGAAATTTCCAGGTTATGTCGCTAAAGGCTCTCAAGCACAGCGAGGAAGGCTCTCACTTCCAATTTTGTTACTGTGGGGTAGGAAATCTTCAGACTGTGTGAGATGATCACTCGACTTGGAAAGATGGCTGCAGTGAAGGAAGGAATTCCAGAATTTGAGGTTCAGACAGTAAAAAAAAAAAAAATTGACACAGTTTGGCTTTAGCCACAGGTAACCGGCACATTTGAGATCCTCAGTGTATCAATGAAATTGAGGTCAGGAGAATGTGACACTCTAGAACCTTCCCTTTTTTTCTGTTGTTGCCAGTGAAGAGTTGACCCGGCCTTGCTTTACATGTTGGATCATTGTCATGTTTGTAAAGTCGAAGTGTGTCTCTTACTATCTTCCAAATTTTTCCAAGAACATGCTTGACCTCAATTTTGACGAGATCTCCTGTGCCATTGTAGCTCACTGACTCCTCTCTAGTCTAATCAGTTAACACCACTTCTTTTTTTAAAGACCATTTGAGCTGACGTTGCTTTTGGTTTTCTCTTTACATCCGTAACAATCTTCATTATAGTTTGGCTGAAATCTTTGCTACCCAACCATGGCTTACAATCAACAGAACTACAAGATAAAAAAATATCAATAATATATAACTGTTTAACCAACCCGTGTTGGTTTACTAACCAGAGAGAGAAGAGAAAGAACTTTTTTTTTTTTCCTGTTTCTTGTCATGATTGGTCCCCAGTTTTGCTAAGTTGCCATGGTTTCTGTTCGCGTCGCCCCTCCCCTCCTGTGTTCCCTCAATCAATGTAACCGCGTTCACCTGCCTCGTGTTTTGTGCTTGGTATTTAAGCCCTGTCTGCCCCTTGTTCATTGTCGGTTCATTGCTCGTCGATTGTTGCTTGTCGATCAATCGCTGCTGTCATGGTCACGTCACGATGTCTTTCTGTTCCACGTCTTGTCAGGTCAGTCCTATTATTGATGTCAGTTTACCAAGTTTGTGTTTGAGTTTGTTCCAATAAAACCCTGGTCCAAGCTGCACATGGTCGCCCTGCTCCATTTCCTCATCCGAAGCCGTGACAGAATGAACCGACCAACACAGCGACCAGCGCTTGGACCTTCCAGGATCAGCTCCCGTCCGCGACCTGCAGAACACATCGAGAACGCTACACGTATACATAACAGCTTGCAGAATGTGCGACAAAAAGGTCAAAACCGAAGTGACGCAGTTTGATAAAACCAAACTGCGCAAGACTGAACCCGAAGAGAAGACATCACTTCCAACCCAAAAGGAGATTGAAGAGGAAAAGAAATTAAACGAAGAGGAACCTACCCGAATGATCAACGATGAAGTGGTGAGATTTAACCCCAAGAAGCCAAAGCCCAAGAAGCCACAGCTCAAGCCACAGCTCAAGCCACAGCTCAAGCCACAGCTCAAGCCACAGCTCAAGCCACAGCTCAAGCCACAGCTCAAGCCACAGCTCAAGCCACAGCTCAAGCCACAGCTCAAGCCACAGCTCAAGCCACAGCTCAAGCCACAGCGAAGCCCAAGCCACAGCGAAGCCCAAGCCACAGCGAAGCCCAAGCCACAGCGAAGCCCAAGCCACAGCGAAGCCCAAGCCGAGCGAAGCCAAAGCCCGAGCGAAGCCAGAAACCAAGCCAAGAAACCAAGCCAAGAAACCAAGCCAAGGCCAAGAAAGCCAAGGCCAAGAAAGCCAAGGCCAAGAAAGCCAAGCCCAAGAAAGCCAAGCCCAAGAAAGCCAAGCCCAAGAAAGCCCAAGCCCAAGAAAGCCAAGCCAAGCCCCGTCGGCGCGGATGCTACGGCCGCCACCAATCCAGGCGGCGTAGATCCAGCGGCCGACTACCGACCCGGTCCCGTCGGCGCGGAGGCTACGGCCGCCACAAATCCAGGCGGCGTGGATCCAGCGGCCGACCCCCGACCCTGTCCCGGCGGCGCGGATGCTACGGCCGCCACAAATGCAGGCGGCGTGGATCCAGCGGCCGACCCTGTCCGGACGGCGCGGATGCTGCGGCCGCCACAAATCCAGGCGGCGCGGATCCAGCGGCCGACCCCCGGCCTGTCCCGTCGGCGCGGATGCTACTGCCGCCACAAATCCAGGCGGCGTGGGATCCAGCGGCTGACCCCCGACCCTGTCCCGTCGGCACGGATGCTACGGCCGCCACAAATCCAGGCGGCGTGGATCCAGCGGCTGACCCCCGACCCTGTCCCGACGGCGCGGACGCTGCGGCCGCCACAAATCCAGGCGGCGCGGATCCAGCGGCCGTCATCCAGCCGGTCTTCGGGGGTGTTGCAGGACCTACGACCGGGGCCAGATTCAAGCCAGCTGCGCCGGACCCACGATCGTCCATGGTCCCCACCCCACTGCGGCAGCGCGTGCTGACTCTTGCCGTTGCGCACAGCACCGCCTTCCAATTGCCGCTGATTGCGGACCGGACTTCAAACTGCCACCAATTGCGGCTCTGACTTTTCAAGGTCCCGCCGAGCACGGTTTTGTTCCCCGAGTTGCCTCCGAGCGCGGTTCTGTCCCTGAGTTGTCATCGTTTGTTTTTCTGTCCCTGAGTTGTCATCGTTTGTTTTTCTGTCCCTGAGTTGTCATCGTTTGTTTTTCATGTCCCCCGAGTCGCCGCCAGAGTGCGGTTCATGTCCCCCGAGTCGCCGCCGGAGTGCGGTTCATGTCCCCCGAGTCGCCGCCAGAGTGCGGTTCATGTTCCCCGAGTCGCCGCCGGAGTGCGGTTCATGTTCCCCAAAGTTCCTGCCAATTGCGCGTCAGGCCCCCAGTGTGTGCCGCGAGTGTGGCCCTGGGCCCCTGACCTCCGCTGAGTGCAGTTCTGTTCCCCAAGTTCCTGCCGATTGCGCGTCAGGCCCCCAGTGTGTGCCGCGAGTGTGGCCCTGGGCCCCTGACCTCCGCTGAGTGCAGTTCTGTCCCCCAAGTTCCTGCCGATTGCGCGTCAGGCCCCCAGTGTGTGCCGCGAGTGTGGCCCTGGGCCCCTGACCTCCGCTGAGTGCAGTTCTGTCCCCCGAGTCGCCGCAGAGTGAGGGGGTTTCCCTAGTCGCCGCCCCCCGGGTGCGGCTCTCTGCCCCTTGTCGCCGCCCCCCGGGTGCGGCTCTCTGCCCACCCGCCCCCCCCTTGTCGTGAGGGATTGGATTTTTGGGTCGTCGGGAGCCGTCCCTTGTGGGGGGGGTACTGTCATGATTGGTCCCCAGTTTTGCTAAGTTGCCATGGTTTCTGTTCGCGTCGCCCCTCCCCTCCTGTGTTCCCTCAATCAATGTAACCGCGTTCACCTGCCTCGTGTTTTGTGCTTGGTATTTAAGCCCTGTCTGCCCCTTGTTCATTGTCGGTTCATTGCTCGTCGATTGTTGCTTGTCGATCAATCGCTGCTGTCATGGTCACGTCACGATGTCTTTCTGTTCCACGTCTTGTCAGGTCAGTCCTATTATTGATGTCAGTTTACCAAGTTTGTGTTTGAGTTTGTTCCAATAAAACCCTGGTCCAAGCTGCACATGGTCGCCCTGCTCCATTTCCACACGCCGTCCGTGACAGTTTCTAACGTCATCGAATGCTTGCTCCAATTTATGCGAGGTGTCATGCGCGTATCCGCGCATGAAATAGGCTCCATTCAATATTCTCCACTCAACACCATCCTGTCTTTTAATAACATCACATCTTCATCACATCATTAGACTGGGAGAGTTTACATCCCAGTCCACAGGTGGGTGGAATTTTCTGAACAAGTGAGTCACCACGTGGGCAGCGCCGGAGCTTTAAAAGGCACGTCTGATTGTCAGGATTATCTAACCAGAAATCCTCTTGGTAATGTGTGTTATTATAACAATATTTCCTGACATTATTGGGTGGCAAGAATACTGAAGTGTAATGGATTACTGGTAAAAGATTACTTTACAGGTACATATTCCTAGAGTTTAAATTTAGTTGATAAATGCAAAAGAGCATAAAAAAGTGTAATACATATTAAAGCAAAATTTTGTTGTTTTCAAACCACATTTGATTCTGCTGATCAATGTAAATCTCCCAGTCATATAAATCCTTCACGATTCATGTATACTGAACCCATTTAACACTTAAGCTATCGATATGTTTGTGTTTTCATCCACCTGGTTATATTACATAAATTGATGATCAGCACCAGCAGGTAACAGCCACAGAGTAAACATTGAGTTCTCAATCCTAGTGAGCCTATTAATAAGCACTGCATGGCAACATTTTGCAGATAACGAAAAGAACAAACCTGAGAGGACAAATAATAATTAATACTTAAACTACTGCTAATGACAAGGCTCAGAAATGGAGCATTACCCAGCTGATTATCAGAGAAATAAGTTGTGTTTTTTATTTATTTATTTAGGTGGTGGTTTTGTCTCTCTGCTGAACTGTGTCATAGTATATGGCTGACTGGTGATAATAAATACGTAATGACAATAACCTTATTAATAATTAAATTATGTACTGCCTTTCAAGGAACACAAGAACACCACTGTCTGTTGACACAAAGAATAACAGTCTAAAATAAAATACGTTGCACACCCAACTAGAGCATTTCAAACAGCTTGAAACACACTACTTTCACAGGACATTACATTTGCATCAATACAAAAACGGAAGTGTTTCATACATGCATTTTCTGTACCGCTTTTCCCCATGGGGGTCGTGGGCGTGCTGGAACCTAACCCAGGAGTCATCGGGCAGTTGGCGGGGAACACCCTGAACTGGTTGCCAGCCAATCAGAGGGCACACAGACAAACATCCATTTGCACTTGCACTGACACCTACTGGGATTTTAGAGTGCTACCATGCATGTTTTTCAGATGTGGGAGGAATTTTTAGTTGAACCCACGCAGGCACGGGGTGAACATGCAAACAGACCATGCATTATTTTGAATGGACAGGCATTTTTATTGAGGCACATTTGTTTTTGCTGTGATCGATAATATTTAGTGCTTCAAGATCTAAAATATTTTTGGCAATGTTTGACTGTTTGCCATACTTTAAGCTTTAAGAACAGGGCACACATTCTGCAAAACTGAACACATGCACACAATCCCCACGTAATGAACAGACCACGGGAGGAAATACAGCACAGGGGAAAATAACCTTTAATTAATAAAACTTATTAATAGAACTCCTATGAATAACAGCAAACAACAATAAAAGTCTGTACATTTGACAACATCCAGTGTCTAACTAAGACTGTCAATGGCTAGTGGTGCAAACTACAGTTGCTACACAAAAAAAAAAAAGATAGGCCAAGACCGTAGGAATTTTATACATGTAGATATGGTTTATATACTCATTGATGGATATTGCACAAAATACAGAGACAGATCCTTGGGGGGTGCACCCTGTCAAAAATAATCGCCCAATATAAAAACCGCTCCTGGGAAAAAGTGGCACATTCATGAATAAAGTCGGCAACCAAAACATTTGCTTTTTGTTATTTCTCAGCAAGTCCAATTGTCGTTGGGTGGCGGGTTATTATTATATATCTTTTAAACAAAATAGATTGCATTCATAGTAATTATTGTTTTGGACTTGATTGGACTTTCGGGGGAAAAAAAGCCATCTCACATTTCTTACAAAAATGTTCCAGTGTTTAAAGGTCCAATTTGATTCAAGTCAACCATTGTAAAACAAGGACAAAAGGCTCACTCCCATCAAAGTCTCCTAGAATGAGGAGAAGAGCAATAAAGGCATCTCAAATAAAAAAAATACAATCCGCCTACAGAAATGGGGTACACTTATAGCCCCACTGCCAAGCTGTACTTCCTGTTGGTGTTGATGGTCCTTTAAAGTATAGAGGAATGTTTGAAGGAGCGTGGGGCTGTGGTGAGACCATGTACCCGTTCGCTTCTACAGTACATGTGGCAAAGACATCACACCTAATGCCAAAGAGCGACACCGGATCAGCCTGTTACGTGGATGCATCCTTGCCTTCAACGTGTCTCTGGTGCTCTAGGAACGGTTGTCTTTGGCAACATTGTGGGCCATCCAGTTGACTTTGGTAGTCCAGCTCTCTCTCAGAGCCTCATCAAATTTCTGCCGGAACTGTTTGAGTGCCTCCTCGTCTGTTTTGCCCAAAGCCAAGGAATCCTGTGGGGCGGCGTCCATGGAAGATAAAGATATTAGAAGAAAATAAATAAATAAATATTTATATCGTGCTTATATAGTGCATAAGAGAGAAAGAAATTGACGAAATTGAACAAACTGGATTAGTGGCATTATGATTTTTTTTTTTTAAATGCACATTTCCCAACTGGATCTTATCTGTGCTTAATTTCCAGCAATACTATGTGGCAGAAGTGAGTGCCGCCAGAGCCGTATGTGAAGTACAACACTGCCCCCTGCAGAGTTGTTAGTGTATATCCATACATGTTGCTTATTACAGTAGACAGAAAATGATCAAAACCGGTTTTGAGGCGTTCTAATTACTGTCCTGTCACTCCAATGTCATTCATTTTTATTAGGCATTATTGCTATGTCAGCAAGAGATAGTGCTGAAAGGCATGCCCGCAAGTGTCTTGATCACCTTCAGGTATTGGATGTCTTTGACCGAAGTGAGCTCAGGCAGGCCAGCGGTAAGCATGAGGGCAAACAGGGTGATGAAGAGGTTCCCATTCTTCCTCAAGATGAGATAAGCTTCCTCACAGTACTGACGGAAGCTGCCAATACAGTCACACACAATGGAACGTCATTCACAACTGCAATTAACATTTATATTAAAGTGGTTATGTTGAATATGGGTGAAACATGGACTCGGAATGTCTCTATGAGCTTATGTTGGCAGTATGAGGAAATAACCTAATGTTCAGCTTCATTCCTGAAATTATTTTAGAAAGAAAATACAGACTACAATATTATTAGTATATATCAAAATAATTACACTAAACTTTGTCTTAAATCGAGTGTATGATCATGTAGGTTTTTAGAAAAATATAACTAATATAAACGTGCCGCAAAACCGCAGTCTTGTCTGCCACCTATTGGTGGCTACGTACATTACAGTAACAGACAGAAGTGATCCAGCTGGTAGATGCTATTCCATTTTTTTTTTTTTAATTGTAGATATAATTCATACAGACAAACAATCCTTTAAATATGATGACCAAAGTAGTTTCCAACAGCTTATTGAGACCAGCAGCTTATTGAGACTTATGACTTGATAAAGTAGACTAAGTGGAACAGACCTGGCAAATTTTTCAGTGTACCCAGTTTTGCCCTGTTGTATGACGTGGATAAAGTCGTGTGTGAGGATGAATGGCACACGTTCCCTCTTTATGCCAAACTTTGACTTGAAGTTGCCCAGTATGTGACCAAAGTCTATGTGGAAGAGCTGGTGGGCAAAAAAAAGGCAATGAGCTCCAGCTTTAAATCAATATTAAAAATATTTATTTACTGGTGTTTGAGGATACTGCACACTAAATTATAATAAAATAATTTTCCAACCTGCCCAGTGCTGCGGACCATGATGTTGTCACTGTGGCGGTCCCCAATGCCGAGGACATATGTGGCTACACAGTAGCCTGCACATGACAAGGTGAACTCCTCAATGGCCCGATCAAGAGCATCTCTGTTTAAATGCAAAAATGGATATTTGTCAGAAAAAAAAGCACAAGCTATTCATAAGCAATTACTCATCCTGTGGTACCATCATACCCAGAGTTGCGTTCCTTGAGCCAGTTGAGCAGAGCATCCTTATTGAATGCGGCAGTGGCTGCCACATTGGAGCTGGTCAACTGGATATTGGCAATCGTGTCAGCCGATGACACAACTTCAATCAGCCCTGCCCGGTCACCTGTCGCTAGGCAACCATATGGTACTACCCTGCACGACATACGGTGAGAGAATCAGGTTTTAGGGTGTAAACACACAAGAACTACCCCAGGGCAGTCACTATCGACTATTTTATCGATTAATCGAATACACATTTATTTGCACCCACTCAATTATTGTTTTATACACAGTTGTTTTTGTTAATTGATATTATTTAGTGATTAAAAATCAGGGCTTTTCCAGATATTGAGCCACAGGCACAAGGTAGTTAAGTGCCTCCTATTTCCTACAAAGCAACAAAAACAAGCAGATGCACTCACCTGAGATCAAGATTAGCCTCCTTCCATAGCAAATCCATTAACCGCAAAATCTGCAGTGTCAACATATCTTGTCTTAGGTCTGGGGAGGAAAAGTGAAATAGGAAAGAAAACAGTCTGACAACTGTACAGTAAGTAAAAACGATGCCAGCTCTTCTTGACTTTTCTTACCATCCCCATTCTTAAAGATGATTCCTAAGGTGTCTCCTGCCAGCAGCTTGTTGTTGTAAACAATCCAGAGCGGCTTCATCTTGGAGTCCATGTAGCGACACTTTTGCACACTGTCATATAAAGAATGAGCATGTTTAAAATAAATAAATAAAATAAAAAATCCCTCTTTAACACATTGCCCCACACGCGGGTTGTTGACTGTTGTCTCACTTCATGCCTGACAGCAGGATGTTGGGATTTAAAGGAGAGTGCAGGTCCGACAGAGTCTCCGAGTAGCCACTCTGCTTTAGGCAAGTCATCATGGCCTCCTTGGTCAACTTACTCCGAGCATTCTTCATGGTACCCAGCTTTATTAGCTCATTCACTGACTTTAGCTTACTCAGGGCTTCCACCTAGTTGGAATATATCCAGAATTAATCAAGGTAAATTATGATTTTGTTGTCCTACTTTTACATTGTTACCAATCAGCATGCGAGTCATATGTTAAACAGTAGATCATCGATTCCTATCGCTGTGCATGTTCGCCTTAAAAACACAGTGTCAGCAATATGTCAACGCAGTATGTATAGTGTACTTTTCAAAACAGGAAGTGGCTAATGCACAAAAGGGTTGAAAAGGAAGTAGAATCTCCAACGGACCTTCTGTCAGAGCAGCAGAAAGGGTAAAGGTTAAGGGGCAAGAGGGTGATGCTATTGTCCCTGTAAGAATACTATAAATCCAATGTGATAGAGATGAAAACAGATTTGTTTTATTCTGGTCTAATTTATATAATAATAATAATAATAAAAATAATAATGCTAATAAAAATCCCGTTTGAATTTTAAGACGACGATGACATTGCTTTGGTGTGAGTTTAGATATGTTAAAAAAGATACCTGTTTCTTTAGAACCTCAATATGAGGGATACTGCCTCTACAGTAGGCTTCGAGCATGAGGGCAAACTGAACTGAAACAGCAGGCATGTGGATTTCTGACCTATAGGTGGCAGCACACACAAAGACTGATCAGCAAGTGGAAAACTGTGTTGCCAGCGTTCAATTTCATGTTGTAAGAAAAAAAAGACAACAACAACCATCTCTCTTTGGACTGTAAACAAACAAACAAACAAACAAACAAACCTTAAGTGCCAGAAGAGGAAGTGCCCTATCTTGCGATTTCCTTGGGCTCGCTCCAGCAGGAAGTGGGTAAGGGCGCAGTCATAATAGGGCTCATAACGCAACACCTGAACCAACTGAAGCAAGTACTGTGACAGCTCTTCGTTACTTAAGAAGAACAAGAGGGAAGCGAGAGGTCAGATTCTTACACTCCTGAAGATTGACAATTTGAGAGGAAGCATACAAACATGATGATAGTGGAAATTATGGAAATGACAGAAGAGGATGAGACAAAGGATGGGATTGAAAATAATTGGGACAGTATTTATGCTTACCTCATATCATACAAGCAGCGTACAGCATACTCTCTGACATATTGATCTGGATAGTTAAAATCCAGAAGCTCCAGTGCGTCTCTTGGACACAGTTTAGGCCAAATCTGAAGCAGTGCTTGCAGCTAAACACAGAGAGACATAAAATCAAAATTATTCAGAAATTTTAAACACTTACATATAGGCTGGGGGCATGTAGTGTTGTTATGAACACGTTTTACTTCCAGTTAGAAATTAAGATGATCAGAATTATTAACTTTTCATGACAAAAATATAATGGATTCCTCTAGGGCTACATTTAAACATAAAATAAAATAAACCAGATAGCTTGTCAAAATGAAACAAAAATTGTGGGATGTTTATCCAGCGTGACATTATATTATGTGCGTTTAAAATTTGTGGCCTTTTCGTTCTACTTTTACACATGCACTTGTGTCTTTTGTAGGCGAATTTGTTTTGGGTAATTTTGGCATTAAATTTGAGATTAGCAACATTCATACATGCATTTATCTAGAGCTTTCACTATGATAATTTTAATTAATTTTAAGCTAAGAATAAAATAAATAAATACCACCATTCTAATTGTAGCATTTTCTAGAATTTGTTGTTTTTGCAAACCTGGGCCATGTCCTCGTGTTTGCTCCACTTGACGGAGAGCAACAGCTTGGGCAGTGACTGAGGGAAATTTTCTCGGCAGTCGTGGCGTAGTGTCCAGATCAAGTCCTTCTCATTCTCACATAGCTGAGAGAGTGCGTCGCGCTCCATGATCTCCTTCAGCTCAATGTGGAACTTCTTACCGCCACGACTCTGAGGAAAGTGAGGTAACGTAAGAGAGAGACGAGGATAGTAAAAAGGGAGTTTGAAAAGTGATTGTAGTTACTATAAATGTCCACTAGAAAGCAGGCGTGTATCAACATTGTCTTTTTATCCAAGCTTCCATAAATTTAATCAACCACAAGATAAATATGTAAAGGTAAACAAAAGAAAACATTAATTTCACACTTTCCAATAAAAGTATTACATGTATTCAAACTATCAACACTTGCAGAGCTTTGCAGATCACACACTACCTCACAGATCGTGCATTGCAAAACAAACACAGAGCTAATGTTAGGTTCAGGCATGCCAAAGACAAAATTATGTAATGGGCTGTCGACGCCCAGGGGTGGCTTTCAGGTTGACGGATACGTAAGGCAGGAAAAAGCAAGAAATCTGATTGGAGTTTCTTTTCTTCTGTTACACACTGACAGAAGGAAACAATGGGTTTCAAAGGAAGAGCGTTGCTCTAGAGGGAGTGGTCATATTTAATAGCATTATTGCTCATAGTGCCATGGAGTTTTTTTACTTGCCTTTATATGTGCAATTACAACCTACTGTACATTAACTCACCATTTGTGCACAGTCACTTGCTCCAGCAATCTCAGCAGCCTTTTCCAGGATCTGTAAAAAAAAGTATGAATGGACGTTCACCCCACATATCAGAGAATTCAGTGTCTTGAAAAAGTGTTCATAACCCTTGAACATATTCACAAATTACTTACAACCAAAAATTCAACTGTTTTATTATTAAGATTTATATGATCAACCTACACAAAGCAGTACTTAACTATCTGCTGAAGACTGTCTGACTTAATTATCAAAAGTTTCATGATATAAATTTGATAATGTAACATAGATGCCTGGTTTACAATAGTGCCATACTTTTCTCATATTGAGACGGATGGATTAAAAAGTGCTCCTTTTGATGATTTAGAGTTGGGATATATACAGTACACGTTTTATAATTCAACTATGCTTTAAATTTCACAACTTGTCCGGTGAGTTCCTTGGTCTTTATGATGTTTTTCACGAGTGTTCTCTAACAAAAGCGCTGAGGCATTTACAAAACCGGTGTATTTACTGTATACTGAGATTAAATTACACACAATGGACTCTATTCACGAAATAGGAGACTTTTTAAGGGAACTGATTCACTGGATTGTATCTAGGTGTATCAGTACAGGAGATGAATGCAAAGGCACAATACACATTTAAGATTTATCCATCCATCCATTTTCTGAACCGCTTTTCCTCACGAAGGTCGCGGGCATGCTGGAGACTATCCCAGTCAAAAATGTTTTATGCGATGTGCGAGGAAATCTGACGATTTAAGATTTATATCACATCCAATTTTGAAGACTACCGTATTGTCCGCACTATAAGGCGCACCGGATTATAAGGCGCACCTTCAACGAATGGCCCATTTTAAAACTTTGTCCATATATAAGATATATATATTTGGCCCGCGGGCCGGACTTTGGACATCTAAAATACGGTAATTTGATTACATGGTACTTTGTGTGTGTCTAGCTAGCACATAAAATCTCAACAAAATACATTTGTGATTCTAAGGTCACAAGATGTGAAGTTCAAGGGGTATCTGTACCTTTTCAAGGCACTGCAGGTTCTGTACCAAATGATCAACAGTTCAATTGCTTACTGTGGTCTGACCTTGTCAAAGGGAGGGAAAATGATGGGGTGCGTTGAGTATTCGACGAAATTGATGTGCAGAGCTGTGGCGTTTTCTGTGAATGGATTGGTCTGAATAGTTCCAATGGGATTCAGCATCTCTTCAAGTTCATCTGACCAAAGCAAAATCATTTCTTGGTTAATTGCTGAACACGCTTAACCAGCTTTTCAATGAAGTCAAATAATTAGAAGTGAATGGTTGAGTTTAATACCAGGAAACGAAGACCAGCAGTGAAGGATGATATCTCCCATCTTTAGATGACCTTTGTAGTCAAACACCATTGTGTTCACCCAGGCTATGGGGTAGTGCTAACAAATAAAGACAGAAGTTAGGGGTCAAGGGTATCGTAAAAGCGGGAAGGGTAGTGAACCTGCTGGCTTCTTACCACTTTCCCTGCTTTGCGAATAGTCTGGTACTTGTTTGGATGGGCGTTTTTGGTAGACTTCTGCTTCTTGACCTTATCCATGACGGCATAGATGGCAAAGCACAGGCGTGTCATCCGCGGCAGGTCACAGACCGAGATGTCAAACTCTAATGTGCTGTCTTTCCACGTGTGCTCTGAGCGGCCGTTGCTCTCGCTGCTCACAGCTGGTTTGCATAAAAGCTCTGTTCCGTGAAAAAGCCCGGCCCTGACCTGGACCTGTGTAGACCATCACAAAGAAATATAATCTGGTTTAAATTTGATGGCGCTAGTGACAATAAATATAAATAATACATTTTGGAGATGGTTATTATTTAGTAAGCTAGGATTTTCCAATCCAACTACCTTATTTTGTTTTTTTTTTGTTTTTACTGTTACTGATTTCTTTATGTTAATAATAATGCAATACTGTAATTGATGTGTACAAGGTTTACCTTAGCAGTCTCCTCCGCATTCACCTTGCAGCCTTTCAATAGAACTATCTTAAATGGGCTTGGCACATCCCACACACAAGTCTGTGCTTGCTGTAGGATAAGAAAAAATACAATGAATGCAGCAGCAGCAGCAGCAGCACAATAAACAGCCATACATACTATATGCATTAATTCATATCCTGGATTGCAAATATGTACATAATGTGTGCATGTGGTGGGCTGTATGTTGCGGTGGGCACGGTATTACTACAACCACAATAATAACAAGTGTGTCTGTGTGTGTGAGTGTATGTCAGCGTGTGTGTGTGCGTGTGTGTGCGTGTGTGTGGGGGGGTATCTTTATTTTTACGTTTTTGTAACATTTCCATTGTTGAATACTTGACATGAGGGGGAGACAACACCATGTTTATAGCAAAACTGAGCGGTATGTTTACTTTTATGTATTTATTTTTTGGGGCAAGGTGGCAAATAATGTCAGGTAACAAAAAAACAGATCCTCGTAAAACACAGGAGTTCATGGCGACGCATGTTTGCTTGGTAAACCTGAACACCTGTCAGTTTTTGGATATTTTGTTGAAACAATGACTGCGACATGACTGCATAAACATTGGGTTATTTGAACAGAGTATTTAAGTGTGCTGAAGAACATTTACCGTCTACACATCACATCTAAACTAGCTACAAACAAATCATATTAGGTCTTACCCCAGCCCCTTTTGAGGGCCACTGATTTACAATTGTCTATGCAGCCACCCCATATATTAATCAATGTTTATAAAATACTATAAACCTATTTACGTCAAACATAATAATAACAACACTATTAATAATAAATAAACATTACACCATTTATCCTGTTATGGATCAAAGGAAAGATGGAACATCTCAAAGCTGACTTGGGATAAGAGGAGAAATTGATTACCAATCAATGACAGAGTGGACGGTAATAGAGCCTGAAATGCTGCTATGTGAATCACTACACTATCAAATGCTGCCCTGACAATGATTATCTTTAGAAAAATCTCAATAAGTAAAAAACAACAATTCTTAATTTCCTTGAAAAAGCCTTTCCTTATATTCTAATTTTCTAACAATTTCAGAGTGTACAAAGAGCTATAATAAAAATGTATTCATTATTGTGGTTGCAATTTGTACTGCATCACATTGTGTTTGTAATGACCTTTTTCCAGCTTCTTGAGAATCAAGCACATGAGTGACTCACCACGGGAACCCTTCTTTTTGGAGGTAGGGGCAGAGGTGGGTTGGAGGACTTGCGACTGACTACTGCCCCAATGGCGGTGATTTCCTTTTCAAACATGGCCTTGACTGTACTGGAGGAAACCAGGGTAAGGTGTGGAGACTCCCTTGCCTGCATACACGTGCGTATATACTACACACAGGAAAGGATACACTACATTGAATAACCAATGACAATTGAATAAACATTTATCTGATACATATTGAAAATGCCATGCTTGGATATAATAAGCAGTAAAGCTTTTTTAATTAATTTTATTCTGACAGCAATATGATTGTATAGGCTCCATATTTTTGTATCTGTATCAGTACTAAACGTATTTTAATACTTTTTCCAAATAAGACGAGGACACAAAAAATGTCATTAATGACTATTATTTTTTCTTCATAAAGTTGATTAGTAAACACAATGAAATGACACAAAGACAATCATTTCATAGCCACACAACTTTCAAATGAATAAAAAAACTAACATTTTCTTAATGCATTCATTAACATTTTTAGAAACAGTGAAAGTACAAGTCTTTTCTTATTGCACTCATTTTTTTCCAAGTCAAAACACTGGCATAAAGTCCTTTGTGACATTTGTCTCCGTGCACCTGTGTCTGCCTCTCTAACAGTCTCATCAATCTATTCTTGATTCAACATTAAATCTTCATCTTAACTTGCAATCAAACACACTCACTGACCTTGTATTCACAGAGCGCATGGTCTCCACAGAGGAACTCCATGCAATGGCTGACTCTCAGGACATACTGTCCTCTCCATGCCTCCTCCTCATGCCCATGAGTGGTCAACCACTTCCTTACAGCCAGTTCTATCAGCTCGACAGCGTTGCAGGATGCAGGCACTTTCAAACAGGCAGAATCCTTCAGGAAAAACAATAAAATATATGATTGTGTTTATCACTGCAACACTTGTAGTTCTAAAATGTACATAAATCCTAATGAAGAAATCCTGGTCAGCATGAAATGCTTTACTAAATGTTTTGTGTTTATGTAAAAATGTAACGACTAAAAACACAAGTCACACATGTGCGTGTTGAATCAACTCAGACGGATGGGTCAATATGTTCTGAATGAAACAGGGAGGCTTACTGTTGTATTCTAATTATAGCTCAGTACTGACCCGATTCCTGAGATGGAATTAAAATTTCCTGGCGATATAATCGAATTGCATCAATAAATTAACAGAAGCGTTTTGGAAAAGATGCAGGGGCATACCGCACAAATCTTTATGTTGAAACAACATCAGCATAAATATGAAAACATCAATAGAGATCAGAGGCTACATGGCTGACAAACTAAATGAAATCCCTAAAGGAAGACTCGCACCAATGAACAATGATCATGTTTGCTTTACAACAATAACACACTTCCTGCCCATATTACATCTTATTGTGTCTGACCTTCCAAATAAAACTTTCTGCCAATTTTCACTTGAGCTTAATATGGCCTTTACTTGTGTAAGAGAATAAATACTGTAACGCAAAAGGTCTTGAGGATCACCCCATGATTATGAACAAAAAACTGTGTGTATAACAGAAGGACAGAACGGAATGCTGAGGGAAATAGAACCATGGACCAAAGGCAGGGCTTCAATCCACTGACCTATCCGTCAAATTCAGTGAGAATGTCATAATTATGATGTTACTTCTGACTCATTTAGACTTGTCACATGACGTACATGACTTTTCTGAATTACAGTCATAAGATGACACCGAGCAGAAACAGCTGTTGAGAGTTGCTATTTGGCAAAAACGATCTCCCTTTTGCAATATTTGGTGTTTTCTTCCTTTAATCTGGCAATAGGATGGAAAATGATCTGCTGCTGGCAACAATATGATGCAGTCAGCTGACTGTTTGACACTAGATGGCATTGTAATAGAATAAACAAACACATGCCAAAAAGAGAAAACAAAAAACTGCCTGTTTTACCTCATGTTTTTTTTTCCTCTTTAGTGAGTCGCATTTTGTGACAAAGTTTACATTTACTGATTTAGGATGCTATTGATCATAGGTATGAATGTGAGAGGTCATCTAGCTCTATGTGAGCCCTGTGATTGACTGTCTATTATGAATGAGCGTGTTTTCTATATCTGCCCTGCGATTTACTGGCAATCGGGTCTTTCCCAAAGTCATCATAGCGAGGCTCCAATTTAGCAGCAATCCTCGCGACAGAAATCGGATAAATGGATATTTATTTCAAACATTAACTGAAACAGTGTTATACACACAAAGTTATGTCAAGGCCGCTGGGCCGTGGAAGCTCACCTGAGATTGGTCAACATGGATGATGACTTTTAAGGTAGCTGAGCGGTCATTGAGTCCATCTTTGCTGATCCAAGGCTCAAGCTGTGGGCAAAAACATGCCTGCAACCACTCTGTCCATGTCATCATCTGGAGACGTTGCATTCTCTCTTCACTGATGCGAGACATTTTACAGCGAAAGTCTTTTACTTCCTGGTCATTCATGCCATCGAGTTCATGAAGGCCTAGTAGAGATTGTGGGGAGGGGGGTGAAAGCAGTTGCAATTTATATACAATAGAATACTTCGAAGCATAAGACAAATAAAATGTCATACATATCCTATCGATTGTCGACACGATATTTAATTTTGGCACTTTTGGTCCTCCATAACATGTGGAGAGACTTTAAATGAAAACAGAAGAAAGCAACAAAAGCTCTCTACAGACTAGTAAGTCTTGTGATATTATTCTTCCTGACTGTTAGGGTTGATAGATTAGTTTCTTTCAGTAAACTTATGTATGTGGCATTAAGAATGTCAACCCCCTGGCTCATTCCAATGCAGTACTTTCTTCCAAGAATTTCAAACACCTATTTGGCCCAACATGTACGTACAGTGGAGGAACCAATTTTAAAATTACAACCCGAGTCCCGTATAGAATTAAACAGACGCCTCCAAATATTAATGCTGGACCTAAATGCCAAAGGTACTGCTTGGGTGATTAAATCTCTTATGATTCAAATTTGCTAAAGAGCTTTCAGCACAATAGTCCCTTGCCAATGAAAACATCAAGCTGCTATTTAAAGCCATTTAACATCCGCATGACCCCTAGCTTTGATTGAAAGTCTCTGCTCCACCTCACCTACTTTTCCACTTGACTAACAGCACAAGTTTATTTTACGTTTTTTTAATTTTAAAAAGATTCCAAGAACAGAAAATGTCCATTGACATCTACTGAGCTGAGATAAGGAGATTGTGAAATTTTGTGCCCATACCATACCATACCATACCATACCATACCACCAAATGCTTAACCTTCCCCTCCTATCCAAAGTATATTTTTAAAATTCTACTGCAATTTTTCGCTATTTGAGTCATGATATACCCGAAGAAGCTTTATCTTGAGCAGACAATGAATGATTACGTCCCACTTTTTAGTAGAACCTATATTTGGAGCCAATATTCATTTTCAGTAACAAAGAAAACATTTTCAAGATGTCAATTTTGTTTACAACACAAACTCAACACTTCGTTTAAACACCTTAAGGCATAAACAGATTTCAGATTTGATACACCCATTATCTGAACCACTAATCTTCACGAGTGTCGTGGCCACGCTGGAGCCTAACCCATCTTACTTTGGGCAGTGGCCAGGGGATACCCTGGCCTGATCGCCAGCCAATTGCAGGGTACACGGACAAACAAGCATTCAGAATCACACCTAAGTGCCCAATTACAATACCTTGTTTTATCACCAACCCACATATTACGAGTTTCTCTCTTACATTACAGACATCTTTGATGACAAATTCTAAGAAAAAGTGCGGAAACCACCCAGGCACAGCAACATCTTAGAAAGTTGAATGGAAACTTCAACAATCGAGAGAGAGCTACCTAACGTTCTCTACAGCATAAAGTGTTCCACAATTTCAAAATAGTTTAAACGTTAATGTTTAACTTAACTTTGTGTTAGTTAGTTAAAACGAAAGAAATGTAAGGAGTTCCGAAGCTAAATGAAAAATTAAGAAATAAAAAAATCCTGAGGCTTGCCAAATTTTGTGAACTTCTATTGGAAGGAAGATTAGTTTTTTTAAAGGTCGAGGCTGATATGCGTGAAATGCCAAATACTGGCCCTGACAATCAGCTGAGTCAATGTTCTAACCTGAAGCCCTTTTACACTGAAGTATTGTAGAAATTATTTTTACACTAGACCAGGAGTATCAAACTAATTTGTGTCAGGGGCCACATTATAATTACGGTTGCCCTTGGAGTGCCGTTACAACTGTGTATATATAATTGGGCCACTGATTTGAGCAAGCTACAGACAGGACACCTGGCTGATAAATAAATGTGCGAAATTCTGTAGTGGTGTTGCTGGGGAGGAAGTGCTGAAGGCATTTTGTGATCTGGGAATGATTTCATAGCTAGAACTCCAAAGCAACTTCATTATTTTGAAATCGGATTCTGTGTGACAGCTTGAATTGTTTATCAAAGATGTCTTACCCTTGCCGATAAGCACACCAATTTTGGAATCCAGCAGCCGTTCAGCTCGACCGCAGTTGCGTGTCACCAACTTGAGAACCGGTAAGAAGGGACGAACATCACAAAGTCTCCTCGTTTCATCTTCTAGTTCTTCGTGCACGGCCGTCTGGTTGACACACTGGAACATGTGGCTTTCCATCTCGCCCAAGGCAGGAAACAAGGGGAATGTCTGAGCGTGTTTCCATAAGAGCTACAGAAGAGAAGAATTAACTGAGAAAAATTGATGACAAAAGAACTTTCGAATTAGTAAGTTGTCTAGGTGGAGTCTTATGCAATGGCCAAAAGTATGTAAATGTCTCAAGTATCTCAATCAAAACATAACTCTTTATGAAATACAGTATTGTCAAAAATCACTTCTGTACAGTATGTGTTTCCCAACATTGCAGTTGATAAAAAAAGTAACTTTTCCCATCAGTTGATTGAATGAGAGTTGTATTCCAATATGTTTACAAAAATGAAATTAATAATTTCCTAAAAGGACAAAACACGAAGTTTCCATTTAACTTTTTCTAAATGCCCTTAATCTGTGCTATCCCAATAATTTCCCAAAATATGAAACACATAAAGCGTTTTCAACTACATCTCTTGACACTTTGATCATTGAATGGGCAACAAGGTAAAGAAAAAAGTTTCTGGTTTAAGTCATGTCCTTACTTAACATCTCACGTGTCCTTATTCATTTGGTGAAACGGCCAAGAGGGTTTTTACTCTGGTAGGCTTCTCTCCTGTTTGTCATATGATAATGTAATGGTGTTTTGTCTTCTGTTTAGAGACTTCCTTCGGGGATCACTCTCATATGGATGCTCCACTGACATTATATATTTATATATATATATATATAAACTCAAATCGATCAAATTCTCACAAATTACTCAACAAATGCTTTTTGGTGACTTGCCTTTTTACGACTTAACGACACAAATCAGGTAAACAAAATTCCACAAATCATGTCCAAGGCGGGTTTGAACAATAATTGTGTTAAAAACAAACAAGCTCTTCTTACCAGTTTGATATGTTGAAAGGTGGCCTCGCGTGGAACATCCATTTGAATGTAGATACCAGTGGGAAGCAAGAAATCTACCGTGATTTGGTCCGGGGCATGGCCAGCCAAGGGCGAATGGTCTGCCCATATGTCCAGGAGGTCTGTCATGGCTGGAGGCATGGCAAGAGGTAGCACACACCACCTCAACCATAAGGACCTGCAGAACAGTCAAACAAAAATGGGTGGCGATTTAAAGTGTATAACTGGAAGACAAAAGAGTCAAACAACTTCCTGAAACAATCCTTCCACTGCTTCTTGTTTGCTACATACAGATGGTTCTGTTTGTAGCCTTCCTTAACAACAAAGTTAGCATAATTCAACGGTTCACTGTCCACATGGAAGCTGGTGGATTTAACTTGGGCTAAGGCCAGTGCACAGCGGAATGGCCACTAAGCAAACAAAACAGGTCAGCCAGCCCTTCCCACAGTGGACACTTGTCTCCATGCAAAGACCACATAACAGACATGTTCAGATTAAAATCTAGGACAAAATATATAATCAAACTCACAAGTGGGTGTGGGAACTTAAATCCAACGGGTTCTACCGAGTTGCACAAAGAGGACATCCTACTGCTCTCAATTTGTGCTTCTTCAACCACAGCACTTCCATCTGCTCTTTTCCTCATTAGCTTGTCCTCAGATGTTCGTGCACATTACCTTCTTTACTTCGCCACAGATCCATTTCGGCTCAATCAGCCCGTTGGAAATGACAGGCCTGATTGCCTCTAATGTTCTTTCCCTTCCAAGCTAAGTGCTTGAGCAACCAGCAGATGAGCCGCTGTTATGCCACGTGTCTGAGGATGGTGCAATATCTGCAGAGTGTTTGGAGCCACTTGCCATTATCAACTGTACAAATGGAGATAATGTTGTAAAGTATGTTGTTCCAAAACTAGATTGCCCGGAGAACCTCTCTTTAGATGGCCTTTCTTCGACTGCATGGGATCATGATGAAAGATAATCGGGTAAATGAAATAGACACACTATGTTATTGTATGAAATCCCCTGAAATCCCCTCTAAGGATTGTGTGCCACCAGGAAACATAAACAGACAAAAGTGAGTCTTGAATGTTAAGGGTGCACGATTACCCAGACGACAAGAAACATGAAACCTAGCATGTCTGACTGATTTATTCATAAGACCAAAGGCCACTCGAACAAGACGTGCATGAATATAAAGTCTGAGCTTGTTAATTATAGGCTCTATAAATGACGTTTTCACACGAGACAGCTTGGAGAGTGTCTGCACATGCTGTGATGGCACCACACTGTGCCTCTCTGTCTCTCTCACATACAAATGGGTTGGTGTGTGCGCACATAGCCACACAAACGCAGGTGAGTGGGGTTATTAAAAATGTGGTGGCAGAAAGCAAGAAGTCTACTGAAATGTCCGGTTTCAGTGGCAAGCTACAGTACAAGAGGACAGCAAGATTCATGCAGCAACAAAACAGAGGAGCCTGAGGGGCTTCAGCCAACAGACAACCTCCCCTACATTGTTAACGGCCTATCTCTGAAAGTGAAGAAATATGACCCAGTTTATGTTATGTTCTTCTTTTCTCTTTAAAGTGACATAGAATTTGCTTCCTAAACCGTCCTTACGGCACACTAAAATTTCTGTTACAGAAGTTTATTTTATTTGTCACTTTTGTGTAAACAACAGCTACCTGAGATGTAAATAATTTGGTCACCAATTAAGATCAAATTCGTGTCATTACTAGAATTGCAAATTGTCTTCACTTTTAATAATATCTTTCTTTTTAAACATTTGTCCAGTTTTTACTTGTCTGATTTGAAAACGAGTTATTTGTCAGTTTGTTTTGTAGCTTTTACTGTATATAATATGAGGTGCTCATACATTTATTTGGGTTGGCAGTCATAATGGCCCTCCGAAAAAAGCTATGACTACAATGCAGCCCGCGAAAAAATGAGTTTGACACCCCTGACTTACCCCATGCTTTGTGCAAAATGTCTACTCATGGGTCAAGTCAAAGTTAATACAATAACTCACAAGCCAAAGATGATGAGAGAAGTTATTTTAAAGCACTTAAAAACTTGTGGTGAGTGTTTCCATAAGCAGATGCATTGTGGTTCTTTTAACACTCGTGTTACACAGTACCGTCACGTGATCTACATTTGTGTGTGCAAATGTTGAAAACAATTAGGCGCCAACACAGTTTGTGTGTAAACAGTGATCAAATGCTTTGTGACGCACTTTCTTCCATAATGCGTTAAATATAAGTCCACAACAACGGAGTCACCTCCTGACTACAAACACCGCACTCTCCCGTAAATGACTGATGACAAATATACTGGCAATATTGTGGGTGCTTGTGTCAGCAGAGTGTGACTGTGTGTTCATGTGTGACTGAGTGTAGGTGGAATGTGAAAAACAGAAGGCTGCGCGGAGGTCATGTTGACGACATCTTGGACAAAGTTACCTCCAATGTTGCTCAAAGAAAAAAGTGTGACCGATTTACTGGAACAATTACAAGCAACGATAATGTCCCAATACAGGAAACTCACACTCTTTATGGATGGTAGAGACAGAACCAAGCTCTGAAAACTAAAAACAAAAAAAGGGAGTAATTGAGACCCCCACCCCACGAGAACGTCTAAAATTGTTTGAGTTGTCAACATACTTTGATGATCCCAAAACAAACATTTCAAACAGATTTTCCAACATTACTCTAAAAAAAAAAAGATGTTGTTGAAACAAAACAAAAAAAAGAACCGGAAGTATGACGATAATGCCGTGTCTCTATCTGCTTTGGAAGTCATAAAAATAAAAATCGTCAGGCAAGAATCTACATTGTATGTTAGCTTTTGGAAAAAAAAAAAATAAATAAGATAAATAAAATCCACATACTGTCACAAACGTCCCTTAAACACCCAGGCTAAAATGAGCTTCTCCCCAAAAAACAAAGATCTGACCAGTCAGGATGCATCATACTTGATTTCTAGTTCAGGCTATGGTGGTCTTTTGTGGCATCATTGAGCTTTATAGAAAGAGCATCTACGAAAATGTGGGTTCATTGTGTACTTTTTCTGACAAGATAACAAGGAAGGAAGAATCAATCCACTTTGGCACTTGTGTGTGTGTGTTTGTGTTGTGTGGGTGCTTTTTGTGGCTGAATCAGCAGTTACAAAACAGCAACAATACCTATATTTAGGATTGTAAATGGGTGGGTAGGTGGTGACTGTTCAGTAAATATTATGTACTTTTCCATTACAGGTTCCGGAGTGGCTATAGCCCGCACCGCCCTGGCCTCTCTTGGCCAAGCTTGTTGCTTTTCCATTACAATCAACTGGGAAGGGATCAACTGAAACTAGAATCAGATGACTGAAGTCGCAACCTTGCTCGACCTACCTTATAGAACCAGGCACTGAGGAACGGTTCCATTGTAACCGCACAGCCATCAAACACTGTAATGGAAAAGCAAACACGTGGTGCCGAACCAGACTGTTTTGGGGTATAACACTTGTGTTTATGAATGTAGAGTTTGTCGGCACAAAAAAAAAGTTCTGCCTTCTTGCACATCAATGATTCAAGCGGAGACACTGACTGGTCGTGATTTTTCTCCATGTGTGTATACAGAACACACAATACATACCAACATGTAGTGTCAATTTTACAGTGCACAGAGTTTGTTTCGGATTAGTACTGCTACTTAAATTGTCAAAGACAAATGATACTTCAAAAAGGAATTCAATTAACACGCTTCTGTAAATTTTGTTGCACACTTGGGAAAATGCTACGCACTGAGAATCAGAGCACTGGGTTACAGACATGCAAGAACAAAATGTAACTGTGCTGTCATTTTCTTCATTGCGATGTTTTACTATTTTTTCTGAGTTTTTTTAAAACAGACAGCAAGTTGTAAGATGCAGATATGTACATTACAAATTCAAACACTAAGCAATAAGAAGACATCAAACAAATGCTTACAGCATGTGACAATGTGGATTTGTGGACAGAGTTTTTCCTGTATTAGCATAATGTTGCACGTGGCCCATTCATATCTGGGTCAAACATCGTATTACACCAACGATCTCCGGTGACACAGAGGCACGCACCCACACTCAGGAAGGAAGCAAGCAACGACACCAGACAGGAAGTGAGTGACAAATAACAGCCGGTGAAAAATTCCCAATAAGTCATTCATAAAGTGCTGATGAACGCTGAATCAGATGCTTGGCATATGTTTTATTTCAGTTTTTTTCATTACAAATAAAATTTGAACTCGAGTCAAAAACCACTTTAAGCCAATCAGTCATTTTTGACAAGACCATTGTCTCTCTTTCATTTTGTTTTTTGGTTCCGTTTCAAAAGAAATCCAGGGACACTGTATAAAACAAATAAATCAAGACTTGTTTTTAGCAGACTAATATCCTGTGGGGAAGTAATGTTGAACTTGTAAACCACAAAGTGTAGCTTCAAAATAATCATATTCAGGAAAATGCAATGAGTGGGCAGACCAAATAGAATTTTTCCTAGTTTTATTGTTGATACTGACATACTATAACAGCCAAAATCTTCAGAGTCAACTGCATTACAGCATCGACATAAAGTACTGTTATCTGTGACATTGATGAGCGACTGCCAGACAGATTGTGGCAGTGCAAGTCTGCAATGTGACAATATTGAGTCTGAATGACATTAGCTCTAATGGCACTACTTGCCCTTATACATTTACCGAGTGGAAAATGAATGAAGACAGGGAGACAGAGGGCAGTCATGAATAGAAAGGGAATACCACGGGCACTAAACATTGGTTTTAAGATCATCCCACAACAGAAGAAACAACGAAATACAAATATCCATCCATCCAATTTTCTGTACCGCTCATCAAACAGTCAAAACTAGAGATGTGTATGAATCGGTGGTAATTCGTTCCCTTGTTTAATTGGGAATCGCATATTAAAAATAGATTTATTATTTGGGGATTAGAATGAGATGACGTGACATTACTGGAACTACTGTTTTGTTCACACTGTAAACAGCTGTCAGATGCTGTGGCAATGACTGTATGCAGTCAAAGAAGCCCAGCGAGTCGCTTACAAATGGTGCACCGGGCAAAGTGTACCAACTTGTGGTGTAGTGAGTAGAGTGCTCACCCTGAAGGTGCTTATGTGTTTTGTCTGTCTATAACTAGATTATATTCATTACTATTATTCTATTAACGTTTTGTTTTTTACTGTTTACTAAGGATGGGTGAGTACCATTAACAGGTATCGATAGGGGAAGAGGCTGATACCCAGGGTATGTCACACTCTCCTGGCTGTTTTACTACCAAGAAGTAGAAAGTAGAAGTTAGAAGAACAGATAAATTACCATTAATTTCATGAAATTTTGGTCTGAAAGTTGGTTAGTCCCACCTACAAAATGAGTCTAAAATTAGTGATGCTATTACCGTACACCCTGGTGTAATAAAGAGATGGTGAAACTGTTCAAATTGAATCCTACCCAATTTGGAAGTTGTAACGCAACTTGAAAACCGAGTTAAAGGATGTGAGAGACGTTCTTAAATTAATGTTTAATCCCTCTAGGGGGAAATTCAATTTGAATTCTACAGAGAGTGATGTGTGAAAGATGATAAAGAGAGATAAGAGAAACGCCACAGTTTGACTACGTGACACAATGAAGTAACTGTAATGGGTGGACCCAACTGGGAAGAGTGTCCACAATAAGGCTCTGTTTTTGGCAAGTGTGCCTATGTGAACATGCGTGCCAGCAAGGACAGTCCCGTGCCCTGCACAAACACTGCCCTTGTGTTGCCCTTGGCTCACCCAACCACCCCTCCTTACAACATTTCTTTCTTGGGCACAAACACGGACACACAAAATCCAACCAGCTTGACCTCAGCGATCCTCCACACACGCACGTACACACACTTGTACGCACACACAAAGCTGGCTCGCGGGGGCAAAAGGGTCACATGGCGATCATAGAGCCCCCCAGACCTCCACAACAAATATTTACACTCACATGATCTGTATTTTGAAGTGTGGATTCCAAAGCCTCAGGTGACTTGCAGACACATTCAGTACCTTGCACCACACACAACCAATAGGATCATAGATATGTAAACAACCTGAGAATATTTTATTACAAATACACCTAAATCTCGATTTTACATAGCCTTTGGGGTCCAGAATTTGGGAATTGCGTTAACCCTGAAAGCACGTTGTATAGAAAGTCTTGTTTTTTTTTAGAAAGTCATGTTTTTAGGCAGCTGTCTGTCACCTTGCGTGATCAACACACGTTGAAGTTTATTGGCATTTTAATAAGAAAACCATTACTCAGATGACAATATCAGGAGGACTGAGTAAGTCATTTCGATGCTTTGTGAATTGGATAGAAGAGAGAATAAAGCAGCCAAGAGAGAATAAAGCAGCATTCTACTAGTGTGTCTGGCCACGCTCTACACTGTAATAAAGCAGTCATAAAGATCAAACAGCCTGACTTCTCATCAAACGTCTTTAAATTGTTCACGGAAATTCATCGATTGACTAGCGTTAAGGTTTACGCGCCAGTCATTAGACTACGGTCCTTATATCGTCCATTTAAAATTCTACTTGAAAATGTATTTATGAGAAAAAAAATTGGGGTCCATGACCAAACCGCGTTAGACAGCAAGTCGCGTTGTATTGAAGCGAGTAAAATCAAAATTTAAGTGTTTTCTTTCTCGGTCTGCAATAACTCCATCCAGCTTGTAACCAGCTGACATTCCCAAACTGACGTTCTTTTTTCCCCCAATGCTTTTCCAGAATCTCACTGCAGCCTCTACGCATGCTCTGCCAGGGACTCGAAATTGATTGTCAGACTGCAACCTTTACTTCTTTACCTTAATGAGTGTTTTGGGTCGTTATCAGTCTGGCAGCTAAAAGGGCTTTATAAATAAGCATAAATTATTCAACGACTGGCAATATGGTTTCAGAAAATAACAGATCAAAAGCTCTGGCGTTGACGGACCTCATAGAAGAGAGAACGGAGAAAAAAAGTTAACAAAATGTATTCTGTGGGTATCTTCGTTGATTTAAGATAATACTTTGGCAAAATATATCACAATATAGTATTTAGAAAAGAATTGCAAGAAAATTTGAGTTGAAAATTGCAAATAACTGGGTGAAATCTTAACCGACACTATGTCCAGATGGGAAAATATAGTTCAAGATGGAGGAGGATAAATCGTGGTGTCCCCCAGGGGTCTGTGCTAGGACCTTTATTGAGTTTGTTTATATTAATCCCCCCAGAAATCTGCAAAGAAAAGTTTGGAAAGGAAACAATTCAGATTCTACGGATGACTTGATTTTACAGCCTATAAGGTTGATTTTCCATGGGCATTAAAAAACAATCTAAAAAGATGAGCTATGAAGCAAATTACCTGACCTGGATATTGTAAACCTACTGTATGTAGTCAAATAAAAAGTAAGAATTTAACTAAACTGACTAATTATTTCAATTTTATTTTCTTATTGAAAGAATATTCAGTTTTACAATTCAACAACATTTCCTTTGCCAATATCATGCAGACAATTTATTTCCTTACGCACAGCAGTGACGTGATGTCATCTTTAGTAGACATCTCCATCAAATGAAAATTATCGTGTAGCATATTAACTTCCGTAAACAATGTAGTTTTTGCCTGTCACTTGACGTTATGCTTTATGCACATGCGTATCATATCACATGTTCCGTTTTCATTAGAAGCCAATTTTTTTTTATAATGCAAACGAGTACATAAAAAGATTGAAATTTACATGTGAACATAGCCTTATTTCCTGTTTTATGACCGCGACATCTAGCTGCCAAGACATGTCAACAACATATAATGTAAGATTATGCACTTCGCATTGTCTGGAATGTACCATGCCCACTAAATTAAACCGAACTAATCTTATCTCCCAATCAGGAGTATTTTGGTCTTCCTTTAAATCTGGAAGACTACTTCTTTCTTGAGGCTTGTCTTTGACAACTAAAATCAAATCTCTAACGGATTGAGCTCAGATTATTGGCTTTGGCCATAGAACAATAAATAAATCATTTTTGGTGGTGTATAACACTAATGGGACTGCTGGGAATATGATTGTGTACATCATCAAAATAGCTCTTTGTCTTTGTTATATACCACCAGTGCAGAGAAGTATCATTGGAAATGATAACCACTACAGAAACCCAAGACACACTGATATGGAAATAATACTTGTGATCACCAACAAAAGCACACACAAACTACAACTTGGTGTTGAAAAGTAGGAAGTTAAAACATACTGCAACTATAATTACAGTCTGTCAGGCAGTCTCAACAGAACATCAACCACTGGTCATTTCGTGTCACCGTGGAAAGATGGGGAGAGACAGCCAAAAATAACACTGAATCGAGGCATTGAATGTCGTAGTTTTCAGTATTGGTCTCTCAGCATCTTGCTAAACCACCATTCATCTAAGAACTGGACAAAGGGCCCCACATGGGCAATGAATGACATGCACAGACAGACACACACTCAAAGATGTACACAAGTTACAGTCTTAAAAATGCTGGGTCAAAACCAAAACAATTTGGGTTAAAATTTGGACTCTAAAACTGACCCAACTTCCTCTGATGTTTTGTAAAAAAAAAAAAGAAAATCTGGACAGAACAACCCCCAGAATTTTGGCAAAAAAATGGCAGACCTTTGCTGGGACAGCAACATTAAAAAAACATGTACAGTTTCTGTCAAGACTGGACTAGACTACAAACACTCGTGCAAAAGCAGATCTTACAGACGATGTAATGATGCCCAACCCTGTTATATTTTAGTAGCAAGAGTAATGGGACAAGAAAAAAAGAAAGAAAGAAAGGAAAGCCACCCAAACAATGCACTGCACGGAGGGGTTTCCTAGTATTGTAGGGTTGCAGCATATGGCTTCATGTTGCTATTTACATCAAAAAGAAATATATTACTGATTACCTTCTTGGTCATGTTGGTGTGTTAGGTCGATAGAACACAATATGGATCATAAGTAATTGGAGGTATTCTTACATATGTGACTAGTAGGGGAATCAGAATGAGCAGGTGGTAAGAATCTGCACCCATGACCCATTTTTGATGCCTGTTGACAGTTTGCAGGAGGAAATGTGGTTCTGCATGTCATGAAATGCCACACCTGTTTACTGGTTTAGACGTTTACCAGTACTTATGTATTACCTAGCGGTTGTTGAATGAATGCATGAATGAATGAATGAAATTGTTTGGTTTAAGCTTTGCATAAGCATGTGCAACTTTCACGTACAGAAAAGGCAGTTTCACCGAGGTCGAGTCACACATCAAGCAAGGCTTCTATGATTTCAACATCAATCTAATCTTTATTTTTTCCCCATATTCTCCTGTCCGGTCAGGAATGTGTAATTTAAAAATCACACCTCGCAGTTTTGATTTTTCATTGTATTTACAAGTAACATTCAAAAAGAAAGAGGCAATGCAACAGTCATGGCTGTGCTGGGGGGCCTGGAGGAATTAAGAATGACATTTGAACAGCAGAGTCAGCAGCATGACTGATACAGGCGCTATTTCTGGAGGCCCAGGTGGAGGAGAGGGCAATCTGGCCTGATACTGTATTTATTCAACAGTGGGAATTTCAGCAGATGACGTTTTTGACCAGCTACTGTCTATCTGGGCCATAGAATCAAAATGTCCCACTGAACTAACAACCATTCTTCTTTTTCACATGTTTGTAGTATTCATTAATTGTGTGTTTCCACTTTATGCTGTGGCTTAAATGACATTCTTATCATTATATTCATCATAAATGATATGATTATTTATAGTATCATTCACAAATCAGCATTTTCCATTCATGCTGAATGTTTGTTTTAACTTCTTCACTTTACTTGAGCCTGTTGATTTAGCGGCAACCTTCATTAGTTCTACAGTACAGTTTTTGAACTAGACTGACACTGGACTTGACCTCAAATTAAAAGCTGAAAACCCTCAAAATATATTTCATTATTATTATTTTTTCAAAGTGAAAATAAACCCATGCCAAACCCTTTGCAATACACATATTGTAAATTTAGCAGTGTAATACAAATTAAACTACAAAATGACAATGTTGAGTCCTTAATGGGGTCACTTAAACCAAATAAAATATGGAATTCTTTTTTTTTTTTTTTAGAAAAGTGGAGAAGGAAATTCATGCATTTCCAATATGTAGTAAAATGTAGATCAGACCTTGCTCACCCCTAATGTAGATATTTATCAGCCATGGTCTATATGGCATCCAGATTTCTATCATCTGCCTCAAGTTCAACGAAAGGAAACCAAAGAGATCAAAATGTGAAGTGAGTGATATGGTAACCAACTTTGTACAAAACAACATATAGCAAAGCAGTGCAGTGATGACACGAAACATGGTTATTCCAGCTAAAGTCAGACAACTTCCTGTTTTTCTTCAGTGGTTAAGATGCTCTATCTCGCCTCTAACAGATTGTGAAATGCAGCGGGGAAAAAAAACAAACCCACACAGTCGTGAATATATGAAAGTCAAATATGTCAAAACAGGCAAAAAAATGATGAGAGTTTAGGTATGAATTTGAAGAAATTGATTACACATACACCTATGGTGAAACCATACTTGGGTTGGCCAGGAAGTGAGTTGTTTTACACAGTGATAAAATCTCAAGCAAAAGATGGCCAACATTTAACTCTTTGAAAGGACACATTGAAAGCGTCACACAATCAAAAGTTTTGTTTGCTGTGTTTCTTTAGACTTTTAGATCATTTCCAGAAAACAAAAGTTATGTGATCAGCATGTGTTCATCTTTCTGACGCAAAAGGGATGACACTGCTGCAACACTCTGCCCTGTCCCTATTGGGCTAAGAAATACTTGTCATCTGAAGAGTCCCCTTATCATTGTGCAGTCACTCCAACAGAGACCAGACTTTGATAGAACCTCTGCCCCTGATACCCCTCCCCACCTTTAGACACACACTCTTCCTTTCCTACACCTATCTTCAAGAGAAGGAATGTTAGGAATGTTGAACGTTAACAGTCAAAGACTCATCCTCATCTTCATCCAAGTCTCTCATGTGCAGGCTTTCACAACACTTTTTGTCTGCAAATACTACCTCTATTTGGAATAACATCGGAAATGTGGATTAGTCATTGGATTATTTTGACCCTTCATTCCCGCAAGCAACTTCAAGACTGTGGCCTACTTATTATACTGCACAGTTTAGGGTATAACATTTTAAAATTTTTGGGGGGCCCTGAAAAGTTTGGTAATTTTTGGAGGGAACTTCTTGTTTCACATCGTTGTATTCTTGCACAACCTTTCAAATGTTGTATCCACAAAAATGCAATTACTGTCCCACGTGGCTGTAAAGTTTGTAGAGCAGTGGCCTGTCAAAACAAGTTATCCTTGTTGATGAATAAGGTTTCTTTCTTTCTTTCTTTCTTTCTTTCTTTCTTTCTTTCTTTCTTTCTTTCTTTCTTTCTTTCTTTCTTTCTTTCTTTCTTTCTTTCCTTCTTTCCTTCTTTCCTTCTTTCCTTCTTTCCTTCTTTCTCTCTTTCTCTCTTTCTCTCTTTCTCTCTTTCTCACTCTTTCTCTCTTTCTCTCTTTCTCTCTTTCTCTCTTTCTCTCTTTCTCTCTTTCTCTCTTTCTCTCTTTCTCTCTTTCTCTCTTTCTCTCTTTCTCTCTTTCTCTCATTCTCTCGTTCATTCTTTCTTTCGTTCATTCTTTCTTTCTTTCCTTCTTTCTTTCTTTCTTTCTTTCTTTCTTTCTTTCTTTCTTTCTTTCTTTCTTTCTTTCTTTCTTTCTTTCTTTCTTTCTTTCTTTCTTTCTTTCTTTCTTTCTTTCTTTCTTTCTTTCTTTCTTTCTTTCTTTCTTTCTTTCTTTCTTTCTTTCTTTCTTTCTTTCTTTCTTTCTTTCTTTCAGTATTGCCCGGTTTAAACGAGGCCCAACACTTTATATCCGAATAAATCCGAACTGACTCTGTGTATAGTGTGTTTATCAGCTTAAGAGTCAGGCACCCTTTGGAATGATCGCTAAAAATTACCCAAGCAAAAAAATTATGTAGTGAATGAGATTAGCGGAATGAGAAAGCACCAAAACACAGCCATTCAACTGGATGTGGGCCCGAACGATTAGTTGGCCTGCCGATCAGATCAAACTACGGCAGCATTTCTAACAGCGGTACAAAAAGTAATTGGCAAATGTTAGCCAAATGTTTCTCTCTTTATATGATAATATGTAGCTACCCAACTACCGGTGTGATGGACAGTGCGTCTCACAAGCCTATTGGCATTAAAGAAATTAACTACGATATGCCAAATAAAACAAAAGGAAAGGCATGTTTTTATGCAGCCGAAGGGGTAAAGCAGTCTTTTATTCTACTAGTTTTCTTTTCCTTGAAGAAAAATAACAGGTGGGGTCAGTATGTAGTTTACTATAATCATCTTTCCACGTTGTGGTAGTGTGGTCTGGTCACAGTTTTTTACGCTGCACCCTGATTTGGTTAAAATCACCCAGCTAGGTATGCATCTGATAGAGTTGTCACAAAAATATAAAAACTGATTTTGAGCTATATAAATAAAAAATGTTAATCTGATTATTTGATTAATTATTGGAATAATTGAGCAAATAAAATCAGTTAAAAAAAAAAGATGCAATAGTGATAGCCCCAGTAGGTGATCTCTGTAAATAGCATGACATAGTATGAGCCATGCAACAGGAGAGTGTATAACTTGCCACTGAATTCCATAGCTGTATTTTGAGATGACCTAAGCCATGAGAACTAGGTTGAAAAATCAAAAAAATAAACAAAACAAAGAAAAAAGAAAACAACCACAGGGTCTCCCTCATATGTGCTTAGGCCTTGCTGTTCAACCGACTGCATCTGATAAAAGATGGTGAGAAATCATTTACTTCTGCCACACACAGGAAAAGAAATTGCTAATGTAAGCCAGTTACACATTCCTCTCCTATTATAACACAAAAGCCCAGCTCCATTCTCCACACAAGAATTTGTACAATTTGTACTTCTTTGAACATGCCTGGTATAATCTGTATACAAGTGAATAAAGCTCCCTAACTACTATTTGAGGAAGTAGAGTACAAACTGCTAAGTTGTGCTCTGCACCCGACTGGTGATTGTAGCCGGTCTCTTCCCCCACAGTCAGCTAGGATAGGCTCCAGGTTCCCCATGATCCTTGTACATAATATGCAATGCATTAATTTACTACAGATTTTTTTTAGAGCAATGGCAAGCAGAGGCATATTTATAGGCTTACAAAACACGGTTGTAGTGACGACAATGTGTTATGTAAATAGCACATAAAATGTCTTCCTTTAAAACCATTATGAAATCCCACATCAACATTGCTGTGTTTGTTTAATATGAGCTCAATTCAATTTCAGGTCGGGTCGTTATTGACTAGGAAGAGGTTTTAAGTAAAAAGCACATGAAATGTCTACTTTTAAAACTATCATGAAATCCCACATCAACATTGCCATGTTTGTTTAATGTTAGCTGACTGCTCGTTTAGGTCAGGTTGTATTCACTAGAAAGAAGTTTGTTACGAACAACGAGGAGCCAGTTCAGAGCAGAGTTTACGACTGGCCGATCCAATAGAAAAGAACTGGCTGCATGCCAAGTCAAAAGCGAACAATTTATATGCATTACATGTCTCAATCTTATCAGTTTTTATTAACTCTAAGCTAATACAACATGAGTTAAGCACTCGGATATCTTATGTTGGCACAGTGGTTTAGATTAAGGCCGTTCTGCATTCAGTATTTAATAATCAATTATCAAAGCATTTATTGATCAGTTATTTATGTGCATGCTGCATGAGTAGAAAGAAAGAAAACTGCCATGTTTGATATTTTCTTCTTTTTGAAATTCTGTGGGCGTGGCTATTATTCCGGGGCGCACAACAGTCCCAAAATGATGGTATTTAACGTGGTATGGATTCCCAAACCGTGCCTTGATATATTGTATAAAGGGGGATTATGTGTACATTTATAGGCCAAACCTGCCAAAAACACTTGATAGGTTGAACACAGAGCATGAAAACGGGCTGTGTCGTTTGGGAATATCTGTATTTGATTGCCATCTCCAAAAGCATTTGCATCAACCTGATTTTGTCATAATTCGATAATGACTCTTTACAAGCATCTCAACAACTCATTTATGAATAATTTGATTTCAGCATGCCTTCCACCACTTGTCTCTCTCTGTTAGTCTTTTTTTTCTTTCTGCCATCTCCTTTGCATTCCTTGGCAGGTCTTGGCCTGCTGTACGTTTGTTACCTGAGGGGAGAATTCCAAAAGGCTCCTCCTATCTCACATTTATATTTCTAGTGAATTTTCATGTGGATCATGCTAAAAGAATATCTTTTTTATTTATTTATTTTCTATAAAAAGCTTGGCTTGCAAATAAACATTTGGGTCTGGAAGCTTAAATGTATTGTGAAATGCTCCAATAAGTGAATAAGTCTCAACCAACTCCCTTTCGCTATGCACTCTCAGGATGTTACACAAGCCGCTAACAGTAATACCAGGAAAATGTCAATACAAACCCAGTCGACGTCACATTTACGACTGAAGACTATTTAGCCTTTCTTCTCTATTTGACATTTCAACAACAGACATCTTTAAATGTTAGCATGTCATCTACCAAGCACCATTGTCCAAGCACTTACAGTCTTCAGTTAGATGTGGGAAAAAAAACAACTCTTGATTTACGGCAGTGGTGGGGTGAGCGGCATTGTCACAATGAACTTGCCAAAGCAATAAAAGTTTTGATTGGTCACATTGAAGGTTAATACGGGACAGCAGAGTATTAGTTGACGCCATGTGCCTCACAGCCAGACTCTTTGGGCTTGTTTATTCATTCAGAATAATACTGTATGATGGATCATTGAAGACTGAATTATTCATAGATGTGAAAACGAGTGTGAATGGTTGTTTGTCCACGTGCTTTACAACTGACTGGCAACCAGTTTAGGGTGTACCCCGTCTCACGCTCAAAAGTCTGCAGTCAAGGGAGGACAAGCACTATTGGCCTCTATGTGCTATTTCATATTTTACTATACTTAAAATGGGGTTGAACAATTATTGCAAAGGCTGCAATATGGATGGACGGCCTAATTTTGGTCAGTTGACTACATTATGCACATATGCATGGATTATCTGTACGTGTGTGTGTGTGTGCGCTCATGAAGGATTATTTTAAAAGTTGATTCATCTAACAATTATTTTTTCTATCAATTGAAAAATCTGATGAAACAAAACACTATATATTATGATTTAGTTACTGGTTCGATCTCTAATTTACAGTATGCAGCAAAGGGGGGGGGGGATGCTACATTGCACACAGGCTGCAAATTATGGGCTTCTGGTGATGAGTTTTGTGATTGGCATTGATCGACATACCGATCGAATACTTTTCCACGTAAATCAAACAATCACGATTGGAGCATCGCTAGTTAATACTGTAGCTGCTTTGTTCACTCATGTCTGCCCAATTACGTCAGTTGGCCTTATCAGTGTTCTGTAAAGTTAAAACAACAGTGGGGGACGGGAGGGGGCAGCTGGCAGTTGCCCCTTCTCGACGCAGGACACAGGGTGGTGCCTGAAAAAAACAACTGTGCCATAAATAACTGCAATGTCACAGTGACATTTTGTTGTTGTTCTTTGTATGTTTGTCTGTCTTTTAGACTTGTAAACATATGTTACAGACATACGTTTAGAAGTATTTTTGTCATTTTGCACTCACAGATAACATGAAAGAATTGACCGACTAAAAACTATAAATTCTGTTAAGAAGATTACTAAAGCTTGGCTATAAGCTGAAAACCCGAGTAATAATAAATAAACACTTTGGTCTTGTATGTTTAAATGTATGCTAAAATTAAGGCAAAAGAACCATGAAGTAAAATGAGAGGCAGTTCATCAAATTCAACGAGACTTTACCAAACCCCTTACTTTTAGCAGTCTATTAAGCATTCAATACAACAACTTCACAAAATTCTACGAAACAAGTCATAAACACCAGTTGGTCATAAATCAGATATGCAAATCAATTTGTGGCTTTTTCATAAAACCTTTTATGTTTCATGAAAAAAATATGTGGACCACACTTCTTAAGCCCTCAACTATCAAGCAAAAACAATCATTATTATTTTCCATAATCATCCAGCCCTAAGACTTGTAGGTCCCTCCACTTTTCCAGTGATTTGTTTTTAAAATATGATTGTCATGTCGGATTAAAATTCTCTCACAATTTGCACGTTGGATCAGTTTGGTCCCCCCCCCCCTTCCGATTTTCTTAATGTGGGGCCTATCATAAAATGTGTCCGCTGCTCTGCTTAACTTTATGGTAGAATGGCTGACAACATCAACAAAAGTTTCACATCCTCTTTGTTGCCGTCCAACTGTCAAAGATGTGTGCAGCTGGTATCAGTGGCATACATCTTAAATACAAAATACAGTGGGTGACTGCCACAACCAGCTTGGTAAACATTTCAGAGGTGACAGCTGTGCATCTGCTGTACATCTTAAATACAAATTACAGTGGTTGACTTCCACGAATGGCAACAGCCAGCTAGGTAAACATTTCAGAGGTGAGAGCTGTGGCGTTTAAAGTAAATCCTAAAGATCAAGCCAGATCCGATCCACTGGTGAAAGGAGACTTTCATTACAAAATGTTAAGAGTTTGACAAATGGAAGTATATTGAAAATGAAACATGTCTGTTCAAATTGAGGTAATGAGCCAAACGGGCGGGGGGTGGGAAACAATCAAACCAAAAGCAAACAAAAGTTGATCTGTTGTTGCGCGCCTGGTAACATGAGCAGAGGCACAATAAACGGGGAAGGTAGTGGTGATTTATAATAGCCCATGATTGCCAGAAGCCAAGAAACGAGTGTTGAAATTTGATTTGAAGGAGGGCAAAATGTATTTTTCTTTGCCCACACGGTATACCAAATACATGGCAGCAAATTAAATTCTGGATCCCAAACATATCCAAATGTGCTCTACAGATCGGGCATTCTTCCACTGTATATATAAATTAATTCAAATAAACATAATCTTACTGCAATTATGCATGACATTCCTGAAATGCCTAAATGATGCGTTTGACTAGAAAGCGTGTCAGTTTAAAAATTGCCAGATTTATGAGAAGAGTTCGGTGTGACCCCTCATAGCAGGGCAACAACTCAACTTTACTTGAAAGAAGATCGAATGGTGACTTACCTTGGGTCACCCTTCTTGGAAGGACTTTAGACAGCGTTGCAAGAAAACAAACCTCGTCACGGTTTACGACAAGATTAGTATCGGGCGTAAAAGAGTCGAGTAAGAGGCGATCATCTGGCCGGGTGTCTCCAGTCTCAGGTGGAAGCCCGGCACCGCGGACGAGCTTCCTGTTTGTAGCCGGAGGTGAAGAACCGCCGCCGCCACTGATACTTTCTCCGCCAGCAAGCCCACCTCCTCCTCTTCTCTAAGTTAGCGACAGGAAGTTGCACTTCCGGTCACCATGATTTAGAAACTAACGCTACTTCTCAAAATTCACAAAACGCTACTAGTAGAGAAAGTACTATAAACTTCATAGCAACATTGGAGGAGTTATGTAGAAAATAGGTGGCTTGGCAATGTGAATATATTTGCACTCATTTAAAACTTCAAATAGCTATACTGTATAATGCCTTTATTTTGAAGGTCTTGTCTCTATTCTAGTCGTTATTCTTTCTCGCCCGCCAGGAGCAGACTACATCGTTTGCGCTCATAACATACGCAGTGTCGTTCCGCTCTTTTTATTTAATCAACAAAGTTCATTTATTTTTCAGCATGACGTAATAAAACAAACAAAACAGAAAATAACAAAAGTTACAACATGTCTACCGTATCTTCCTTTAGTCCAACTGTAATGCAGCCATTGAACCATTCCTCGCGTCAATTATGAGTTTAGTACAGCATTATTGCGCTTCAGTCAAATAGATTGCGCCTTGTCTGTAAACACATAATTCTGCTGCCCTTCACTAAAATAGATAGCGCCTTGTCTGTAAATACATCATTTTGCTGCCCTCTGGCGAATTCTTACCCTTCACGCACAACTACATCATGGAATTATATATCACATATCTTGGAGTCGTTTAAGATTTTTGAGGAACCGTGATCATGTTTTACTTTTACTCACTTCTTGAACAATATTAAATTGTATTGCTTTTTCTACAAAGAGTTGAGTTTTGTTTGGTTGACTCATATGAGAAGTCTTTCATGGATCACTTTTTTTGGTATTCTCGCAATAGTTTACAGTTTTATAGACGCAATCGTGTGCTTCTTTTACGGATCCTTGGTAACGGTTACGACGTAGTGTATAACATTTGATTTGTATTGTTATTATTTTGTAATAAACACATGTGTAGTTGGGAAAGATAGGCTTTGTCATCATTTGTCACATTTGCCTTTTTTACATATAAGTGTTTTTCATATCAATATTTACGCTCCATTTAGGTTCCAAATTTCGATTTACAAACGTCTTCGGTTTAGGGCGTGAACTCTGAACTACAAGTAAATAATTAGACAAACCATTCCTCGTTAAGCCACAAGGGAGCAGTACAGATCTACGTAGTGCATCCACAATTTCGAGACACGCACATTTAGGCGACTTTAAAGAACATTGACTCCCTTCAATAAAAGTTCAATTCATTGATGTCATCTTACTTGTTACCGCGACAGAATGGAACCATTCCATAACACATCACAAAAACCCCAACATTGAATCATGCTGCCACGAACACTGAGACAATTTAGTCACGAATATCATGTAGCGTGTGTGTGACAAAGTAGTGTATCAAGATCAACCCAATTACCTTTTGAAAAGCATTTGTTCAAATAGTCATCCAGTCGTTGCTTGCCCTCTAATTTGATTCAAATGTTCCACGGCCATTCATCCAAACCAGCGCTATGCGTGTAATAAGAAGCACATTAAACTTGAAAAGTTCATTTAAGCGAATGTCAATAACCTTGCTTAATTGTCAGAATGGCCTTGCCATCAGTTTTTCTGCCTGTCTGGCCATAAACCTGCACTAAAGCGTAAGAGGAAGAAGCGCAGGTGTTCTTTCTTATCGGCACAGGAATGAGGTTTCATCCTTGATTAATTGTAACGTTAACAGGAGAACGGTTCTTCTACAAGTTTTTTGTTGCGGAAGTTTGTAAGGGATGGAGAAGAGGAAAGGGTTTTAAAAATAGAACCAGTCAATGCACGATGGGAAAACACATGCCATTTAAATCCCGACAAAGCAATTTGCAGCTCATAATCAAGAGAACGGAAGCATTTTATCTCATTTCCCTTCGCAGTATAAGCCGGCTTGTTCCGGTTCATGTCGAGGCTGGTAAATTTTTAAACACATCAATGGAGGTGAAATGCGATTAAAAAAAAAACAAGAGCGTGGTGAAGATCGTGATTGGCTTTGTTTGTTTATTTCTTCCATCAAACAAATGCACAATTTTAAGCACATTAGAATGTTTATTAATGGTAATTCTTCGTCTTAACTGACAATTGGATTGGAAATGGATCCAATTACACTCAAATATATTATCTGGTTGTCCCAAACAATAAAAAGGAGTTGATGGATAATGATCGTTGTTTAGGAACTAAATATATGTTGTGATTAGTTTTGTACGTGTAGAACAGCTTCATAGATACAAAATATTTGGTAACTCTTTTATTTATTTATTTATTTATTTATTTATTTATTTATTTATTTATTTATTTATTTATTTATTTATTTATTTATTTATTTATTTATTTATTTATTTATTTATTTATTTATTTATTTATTTATTTACATTTAGACATCTTTATTAATGGGCAATTTATTTGTTGCTTCCAAATGTGCATTCATACTTGCAGTTAGTCCATGAATGAATTGGCCTATACAAAGAAACACGGTGAAGCACAGAACAGAAAGAGATACTGGACGTAAGTACAACTTGTCGGGCAAGATAAGCAAGATATGATAAGATCAAATTAAAAAAATGGCAGGACAAGACGGTGTAAAAAAAACAATATAGTTCGTATTTTTAAACTAACAGCTTTGCAAGATTTTATTTTATTTTCCTTTTGTCACACACACACACACACACACACACACACACACACACACACACACACACACACACACACACACACGCGCAGGAATCGAACTCACAATGTCGATGTATCCCTCTACCATCAGCGATTGCTTTGCTTTGCAAGCTTCTTAAACTGCACTAGTCACCAGTAACGACATGCTTGAAAGCTAATGAGCTCAAATTTAGAGATGCTCTGCTCTTTTCTTGGTTATAAACAGAGCTGGGAAATCTAGGTCCAGAAAGTAAAAACCCTGCCAGTTTGGCAGTTTGGTTTTAGTCATATTCTACTCAATTGGCAGCCAAAGAAGCTTGTCACTTTCTTTTGTTTCCTTTTTACGGCTGGTGAACTATCTTGTTTACCTGATGGTTGAGTTCAAGCACCGTGGCTTAAACCATGCCGTGGCAGGGTTCTTACCTTCTTGACCTGGATTTCCCATCTCTGGTCATACAGTAAATACAAGATTATAAATTTAATAGAACACATTCATTCAAAGTGCAGAAGTGGCTCAAACCAAAGAATGAACCCAAATATTCTTACTGCTGATGAATAATTCAGTAAGTTGCTTGGATTCTTTATGATGTCTGGATTTATAAATCTTTTACAATTATATGGTTATTGTTAAGTACTCAATGACAATGTCATTGACAATGAGAATGTTAAGTGCTCAATGACAATTTAGTGAGTAGGTCCTACATAAAACATCTTATTGACAGAAATGTTGTTAATGCATATAGCAAAATTGCGTTACAGCTATAAATTCTTCCAAATAACCTTTGGATTTTGGTAAATATTGAATTTTTGGTACAGCTCATATAAACTGTATAAACTGTGCTTACATGGTGGGCAGATTAGGTCACCTTTTTTAGTCACCTGACCTGGAAGATATACAAAAATTTGTTCCAAATAAGAAACAAAAGTTATAACAACGTTTCCTATTGATAAACCTTGCAGCGTATATCAACACACATTATTGTGATTATTTTGGCTTGATAGAGAAATATTAGACGTTGCTATTGTCTTGCCGTCTTGTCATCAAGATAGCAATCAGCAGCAATGTAAAAACATCACGTGAAGAAATCCCTGCATGGGTCAAATGAACCAGAAATGTGGAGGGGACTGTAAGAGTGAAACTTTTAATATTTGACCTCCAAGAAAGGGGGGCGGAAAATAACACTCGTGGTGATTCAAACAATTGCCGGATTTTCTATGAATCAAATGGTTGCATATTTTCCTGTTTGGAGCAGATGTATAGCAAACAGTGGTGACCCCCCCCCCCCCCCCCCCCCACTCTCCTTTTCAATTGCTGTGGAAATGCTTGCTCCTCATTCTAAAACAGAAAGAGAGAATGTCAGCCATTCAATTGTGTGCGGGAAATAGTGTGACTTGACCGGACGGGTTGCATCGCATATGCTCCGTTAAGCATGCGAGCTCTCATAACCGGAACGAGTGCAGGTAGAAGTGCAGCACGGGTTTGCGCATGCGTGCAAGACAAAAGGAAACGGGAGGGTCAAATGCGTTGCTCCTACAGCGACTTGACCTCGTTTGTCGTGTTGATAATAATCTGTCATCTGGGAGCGCACGACAAAGGACACAATCACGGTTATTCATGCGACTATTCAGCGGAAAAGACGCACGCAAACAAAACCACACGTTATTCTAAATTTAGGAGACGTGGGGGGTGGGAGGGGGGCATGATGAGGATGTGCTTCGTTCAGGCTCACGTGTAAAATATAAAGTATAGGCGCAAAGATTTATTTTCAAGATAAATGCAAACAACTCGATAAAGAAAAAATGTCCGATTTAGCCGAAAACAGTTTCAAAGGAAGTTCACGTTTCATAATGGAAGAAATCAAATATTTTATTTATTTGTTTTATTTTTTAAGAATGTCTCATGATGTTTCATCAAGATATCCTCCAAGTATATATAATTTTTCATTCCTACTGCATACTTATTCTGTTTAATTAAACCAATGTCAGAGTCAGAGTCAGCTTTATTGTCAATTCCTTCATTGTATTCAGAGTTGTGGATTTTAAAACGTATAAGCCTACTTAAAAACTGACTGTTTATTTACAAGGAATGTCGACTAATTATAAAAATGTTTAGGTGAATGCAACCACCGGGCCGCGGATCGGTACCGGTCCGTGGGTCATTTGGTATCGGGCCACACAGAAAACAACAACAACAACAACATTATATATTATTGACGATCATTTAATTCAGGTCAAGACGCTCGTCTCGGTCACATGACATGTTTCCCTAGTCGAGCCCGCAAAGTTAGCATAAATGAAGAATTTCTTTTGAAAAATATAAACATTTGGGGATTCTCTCCAAATCACATCCGTCGGTGCACCTGTGCCTCTTGACAGGTGAATTCAGGTCAAGACGCTCGTCCCGGTCCCGTCCCGAAGCGAGCAAAAATTAGTAAGAAACAGGAAAAGGCCCAATGTGGAGACAGAAGAAGAGGCTACAACCTCCAAGAAAAAGAAAACTGGATTAAAATCAAGGCAGAATATCCCGAGATCGCCACTAAAGCACTGAAAACCCTGCTTCCCTTTCCAAAGGGCTTTTCTGCAGTTACAGCGACCAAAGCAAAGCTACGGAGCAGATACTTAATGGTGAGTTTTATTTTAATGCGCTTTGCATTTGTTTTTATGCCAGTCGTATAATTTTATTTCATCGTATTTATATATTTATCATAAATTTCCGGTCCGTGAAAATATTGTCTGACATGTAACCGGTCCGTGGCGCAAAAAAGGTTGGGGACCGCTGGTATAATGCATGGCTAATGGAGTTAAATACACTAATTGTACACGAAGATAAACTGCGTGCAATAATTTTGCACGAATTAAGCAAATAATAATATTTATTTATTTTTGCTGATATCAGTATAGTCAGTTTCCGTTGAAGTCTTGCATTTAGAGTGTGGCCCACAGAGTTTGCATATAAAAAACTTAAAAGGGTGTTTTTATTGTCTTGATCCATGCTTCATAACGGCACGTGTTAGAAACTGCCAAACTCGCTCAGCATGCTATAAAGCATGCAGCTTTTTTATTGGTTGAGAGTTCCGGATTGAATGTTTTTATGCCTGGACAATTGGTTTGATTGACTTATAGGTCTATAAAATAAAGTTCACCGAGTCACTCACAGTGCTGAATGTCTGGGGCAAGACCAAATCTAGGCTTGTGGAGCCATGAACCTCGACTAGCCTTATCTCCCCGAGCCCCTGAGACATCCTGTATGCAGGCCCATTGTTCCAGACATCCCGGGTGAACTGTCAACCTCTGTGAGCGCATGCACACCTGCCTTGCGCGCCACACTTCACCGACACGTCCATTAATATACTTCGTCGTTATGAAAACCTTTGTTCTCTTGAGGTGAGCAACTTTATTATATTGGTGGGAAAAAATCTTTTTAGACTCGTTGCCCAGACATTGAAAAACTGTCATAAAATGATAAATCAAAGGTTGTGTTTTATCCAACCAAAATTCGTTACAGAAAGGTGCTAAAACATTTTCATGATCGAGTCAATGTAACAGTTACATTATAAATTACAATGTAACGGAATATTTCTGCGCGTCAAAGCGTCGTTTCATGTGTTGCGTGAACCACATCCCTCTAAAAACTCGTCGGTGCTAATAGTTTATGTTGCGCGTTGCGCGCAGGCTAAAACAGTTTTTAAAACACTCGTATTTGTTGTTCTAAGAAGTGTGTTTGGAATACATTTGTCATTCAAACGCGCCCTTATCTCCTGCTTGTTTATAAAACATAAATGTGAGGAAGCAGAGAATGTACATTGCTACATGCTCCCCGTGTGCACATGGATACACAAGTGTTGCTGCTGGTTGTATTCCGATTGGTTGGTATGTGATGCACGACAGGCAACAAAGTGAAACAGATTTAAATCATTTAACCTTTGAGAACACTGCGAAAGACAAATATGCCTAAGCGCGATCGATCTCCATGGCTGTGATAAAAGACGGGGCATAATAATAATAATAATAATAATAATAATAATAATAATAATAATAATAATAATAATAATAATAATAAAACATTTTTGAAAATTAAACTGCTGCAAGGCAAAATCGAATGCTTTCATTGTTAGTGTGCTTTGACTTAAACTTCCATTTTTTTCTACTGTCACAAAGTTGCCATTATTATGTTATGCTGTGTAAAATTAATATGGTATAAATTAAATAAATTAAACTAGTGCAAGGCAAAATCGAATGGTTTCATTGTTGGTGTGCTTCGACTTAAACTTCCATTTTTTCTACTGTTACAAAGTTGCCATTATTATGTTATGATGTGTAAAATGAATATGGTCAACCCAACCACCCTGTAAAAAATACAGCAAATACGTCAGAGGGAAGACTGTTATTCCTGCACATGCACCGTAGATTTAATAAAAATTCCCCTTGGAGCAGACACACGGGAGTCTGTGTGTGTATTGAAGTTGCACTTGGATGAAAAGTGTGTTGGACAGTCGTGGGGAGAAAATGAATATGAGTGTGTGTATGCGCCTCAAAATGAAAACATTGCTCAGTTTCACTTTGAACATGGGCGCCAAATTCATGTGATCTCAGAAGGGTGAGCCCATAACTTCATTACCGTTGAACTCCATAAGAGGAAAATAATAGACTTCATCTATCCACTTTCTTCCATGCAAAGACCAAGTGTACACTCAATTTGCATCATGAACTGAATGGAGCCCTACGTATTTATTTGTGACGTCCACCCGAAAGTTCAACTCAAACAGCAAACGTGCCAAACACAACCATTCTTATTATTGAAATTTGATCACAACGTCAATGTGTTTGAAGTTGTAGCACAATATATCGGGTTATTCTGCTGCTGTCACAACACAGCCATGTCCCTGTGGGTGATCTACGGCTGTCACCCAAAAACACACACCCAGAGGATGTAGGTCCTCAGATGTGCATGTCACCTGGCGGGTACTTCGATTGTTGCATGCATGCACACTAGAGAGAGCTTATAACAGACACCAATAATAATTATTATTGGTTTTAATGCGGCTGTGGCTTTTGTTATTCTTGTGATTAATGTGCTTTTGGTTTTCTCATGCATAACTGTCAATGTGACTTCCATTAATGTTTCTAAAATTAAAAAAGTTGAAAGTACAGGTTTCAAATACATGTCTTATTTTAAATTGGCTGTTTTTGTAAAAACATAATTTCGCAGTATGCTTCTTCCCTTTAATCTTATTTTCTCTGTAGGCAAAATGAAGCGATACGTTTCCATGTTCAAATTAAGTATATTTTCCCCAAAAGTCTCACGATATGTGCCAGGCTGAAAATGTAGACGTTATAATTTTTATGTGCTACAGAACAATACAATACAGCTTTATTTATGGTTTGTGTATATTTGATAATTTTATGATATAAAAAAATTGAATTAGAATCAAGGAATCCGGTTATTTAAAATAATTCATTTGATTAATTTTGCGCAGGTTGTGAAACGCTCAAGTGAATTTTTTTTAATGCTGTTGCAAAAGCGAGATATTTCCAGACATTCTTTCATCAACAGTAGTTAACATGGCCTAATGTTTGAAATAGATAGCGCCATCAACACTGATTTTTTTTTTAAATCAAATACATGTTTATTAAAAAATTCACAAATCTAGAAAATATGGAAAAGTGCTAATTGAAATTAGACATGGCCCCAAGATCAATGAAACAATATACAGTATCACTTTTCTTAAAAAAAATAATGCAAAACCTGGTCCTGGCCTATTTCACGTTATTAGAAATTAATGTGTCTGTGTGTGGGGTGTCAACAGAAAACATAGAACAACTAAGTGACGATGAATCATTTTTGTCAACTATAGAGTTACAACCATGAAAGCCTGGCTCAGTTAAAGTTTTTAGAAGCCTGAAGTTGATTCAGTTCTATACTTTGGCTTGCATTTGGGTCAAGCCATGCGTAAAGTTGAGAAATGAAAAATGAATTCCACAACCATTTCACGGTGGAACAATACACGAGTTCGCCACAACAAAGTCACACACACAGGCAGTCCAATTACACATGTTGCGCTACCTGACGCGCCCTGGTGACCCCGGCGTTTACACTCGAACTCCGGTTTCGCATCATTGGCACCTCCACTGGCTGCAAACAAACATGGTGCGTCCCCCCGCAAAAAACATTAAAAAAATCAAAATCAAGGGAAACGATAACAAGGAGTCAGTTCTTATTTGTACACGGCGCACAATTAAATATCAATCCTCGTGTGCAAGGCAGAGTGTTTGCTCTCGTGTTCCCAATACGAGCAGTGCATCATGGACAGCTCCGCGGGCTGACGGGAGCAAGCGAACTGAAGGCCGGCCCCGTTGCCGGCCGAGACTGGGGGCGGCGCGGCGGTGGCCGGGCTCAGCTGCTGAGAGTGGTGCGGGTGGGCCGGGTGGTGGTGGTGGCTCATGCCGTTGTAAGAGTTCACCATCCCCGGGAGCGCCATGCTCTGCACCCGCGAGTAGGGGTTGTAGGAGGCGGGGGCGGACAGAGCCTTGACCGGGCTCACATTTCCGCTGGCCATCTGACAGGACGTGTAGGGCATCGGGGTGGGCGGCTGGCCCAGCGACCACGAGTTATTCATGAAGCTGGACTGCAGGTACTTGGGTGGAGACAGATAGCCATAGCCGTCCCCTCCAAACAAGGACTTCCCCGGCTGAAAGTGCGTGGGCGGCGGCCGGAACGGTCGCTTCATTCGGCGGCGCCTTCGGTAGTTGCCCTTCTCGAACATGTCCTCGCAAGCCGGGTCGAGGGTCCAGTAGTTGCCCTTCCTTTCCCCGCCGCCCTCCCGCGGAACCTTGATGAAGCACTCGTTGAGACTCAGGTTGTGCCGGATACTGTTCTGCCAGCCCTTTTTGTTTTTCTCATAGAATGGAAACTTACTGATGATGTACTGGTAAATACCAGACAAAGTAAGCCGCTTCTCGGAGCTCTCCCTTATGGCCATCGCAATGAGGGCCACATAGGAATACGGAGGTTTCTGAGACGGATCCGGCTTCTCCGCGACTTTTTCCTGGACCGGCTCTTCTTTGGGCCGCTCTTTCTCCTTCGCGGTGTTGCTATCGTGGATCATCAATGCCATTGCGTCATCGTCCGGGTTTTGGTAAGTGGCCATCATTTCCCAGCGAAACCAAACCGGTCCGGTCCAAAAGCATGCAGAAAAACCAACGCGCTTGTCTCCCGATGCTCCCGTGGTGGTGATGCGCGGACGCGGACACAGCAGCGATGGGTGCACGAAAAAGTCTTTCGTTTGCGGCTCTTTAGGTGGCCACACATGAGGACCTTCTTCGCTCTTTTTTCCCCCTCCAAATTGGTTTATGACCGAAGCGCAACTCAAGTTGTGATATGTGACTCGGTAAGCCCAACCCTTTCCTCGTTTTTTCCCCCCGCGTTCATACTCGTGCTGCGTTCGCTCACTGAACGACGTAGTGACTCGTGATTTGTGCACATGAGAGTTCCGCCTCCGCTTTAACACTAGATTCAACAATAAGTTACTGCAACACCTACTTCATAAAAGTATGCCACTTTAGCATGCATACTTATTTGCCAGCGTTTCAAAACAACCGGGCTATTATTATTATTATTTACTGCACATAACTCATTTATTTTGTTGCTCACATTTAACCACTTATCAGTTAAAGGGCTAATGATACATAATGCAATGCAAAAAACATATAATTGTATATTTGTTGCAGAACAGTGGAACCCGACTTAGCATCTTATGTGTATTTTTGCAAGACAATCAGATATTGCTCAAGATGTGAGCATTTTTAAACGAGTAGCCTACCTCTCTGAAAATGCCAAATTCATACTTTATCATACGTTTGCAAACGCAGGGACTTGATGCCGCACTTATCATTAAAATGATCTTAACTTCGCGGGACAACATCAACAAAAACATCAGCAACGGACGCAAAAATAAGAGTAATAATAACGTGAAGAACATGAACAAATATTGTGCTCGGTGCAATTTATGTTGCTATTCCACAAAGACTTACACATACAGACCATCATGTTAAATATTATTCATTGTAAAATTGCAGGGATGAAAATCTGTTGTAACATGCATGGGTCAGCAGCATTACCACATTGTTTCAAAGTAATTAATAATTTGTTGTCTCCTTCCTAAAATAATAGCCTAGGTAACCCTCCCCTCGGAAAACACAAACTGAATCATATAACGAATTTTATACACACAGTAATTCCTCTACAGTGGAATTTGTCAGTTCAACTTGAAGGTGATTTTAGCAGAGGTAGTTGCAGCGTGTTTATTGTTTTTGCTTTTGTGATGCGTGTGCGCGTGCGTGTTTGCGCATGTCTGCGTGTGTCCGTGTGTAAAAATTGCTTTCGCACATTACCTTAAAGGACGGTCACATTATAGGCCAAGAAGCAAATAATATAAGAATAAAAATAAGAATAAAAATATAGATAAATAAATAAAACAAAAATGGGAAAAACACAATATTTAAATATGTGACACTACTGTTTGTATTCGTAGTCAGCAAAGCTGCGCGAGAAGTAATACCGGTCAGAGACAGCTTCATTATCTCACAATGAGAAGGGAGTGCATAGAAAAGCGCTCATTTTCCTGGCCACCCATGAGGGTCCCGCCGGGCTCTCGTGGAGTGTATTTCCGTGTTGTGGGACTGTGCGCAGGTGGAGCAGCATTGGCATATGTGTCATCACCCTGCCGACAGTCTGCACTCTGCAGCTTTGGCCGCAGCAGCTGAACTGCGCCGAGCCAACCGTCTCTCAACGTGCAATTACCGCCGACTAGCACGTTCAAGACTTCCACCACTCGTCTTTTGACTTATGAGGATAATTTCAATATACCATTATGCAATTGAGCTACATTAAATAAACGGTACGTTGGCTAATAATTTAATATAAACATCGGGCTCTTTTCTTTGGTTTAATTAACCCACTTTTTTAATTGCAATCAGTCCTACATACTGTAGTCCATTTAATTGCTTTTTAAAAGTACTGCACCGACAATTTTCAAATAATGCTTAATTGTCATATAGAAGTTCAACGAAACACCCCATGTTTAATGACTTACTGTAAATTACTATACGCAGAGGTGAGGGCACCGCTGAAACATAATTGCAAATCATAAAAATCATATTCTAACATGATGAGAATATTATGTATTATATATTATACAGAGATGGACAATGAAGTTGAAAACTGTCCACCAAAGTCTCTCTCTCTCGCTCTCTCTCGCTCTCTCTCTCTCTCTCTCTCTCTCTCGCTCTCTCTCGCTCGCTCTCTCGCTCGCTCTCTCGCTCGCTCTCTCTCTCTCTCTCTCTCTCTCTCTCTCTCTCTCTCTCTCTCTCTCTCTCTCTCTCTCTCATGCGCATCGCGTCACAAAGCACGTAAACCAGTGTGTCAACAATGTGTAAACAAAACAAGGGGTTTGAAACACGAACTGATTGAGGCGCTGTGGAATGTTAATTTGACACTAGCTTGTTTTCGTGTCATCGCCTAAAAGACCCAAAATAACATTTGGAATAAAGTCAATAGCTAAGTATTTGTATCATTGGTATAGATTTGTTACTTAGCCAACATGTTTTTTTTAATGTATGGCTAAGCATTTTTAATTTCTTTCCAAAAATGCACTTATCTTATTACAACTAAAAACTACTAAATAGAAATCCGAAAACAACAACCCCTCACAATCAATCAACAAACATTGTAAACGCATCACAAACACAAAACATATTTATTTATTTTTTTATTTTTTTATTTATACGATGCCCTAATTATTGCAGACTTGACCATACATAATACTGGACTGTCGAAATAATTAATTAACGCCGGAACTTTCTTTAAAGTGTCAATGCAGACACTGTAGTCTGCTGTACTTAACCGCCATGAAAAAAACAGATCAAATGCATGTAGTGTATTAATTATTTCTGTCCTGCAATTAACACACAAAGAGGCAATCAACATGCATAGTGACGGTTTGAAACAAAATGTTTTTTAGTAACTCCATCCAAGCATAAATAAAAGCAACCATACAAACAACTAAAAACAGAAAAAACCCATAAATCTTTCCTCTCATGAATACCTGACAAAGAACCATTTGTCTTCTCGCCTTATCTTTCCTATTTTGGCCTATACGGCCGTCATTGCGAAGGGCCGTAATGTAATTTGAAAGAGTGGAATTCCTGTCTTCTTTCACTTCCTGCCCTTGCAGATCTGGGACTAGGATGTTTATCATAGCGCGTGCGGGTGGAATGCGGCGGACGGATTCGCCGGGTCAGGTCGAGACCAGAGAACTACCACCCGGGGTGGAGAGGACTCATCAAGGCGGTGACCTGCATGTTTGCAAATGAAAATAATGAGGTTGTTGATCATTATTAGGACCAATATTAACATCATAAATTCTAAGACCGTGACATCACATATCCCGGTGAGAAATGACCTGTATGGATTATTCAAATGGTGTGTATACCTTGCACGTTTTATATGATTTTATGGATTATAAATTTAATGCAATGGAATTGTTAATGTGCTCAAATCCTATAGATTGAATTTGTTAATTGAAGCTTTCCGAGATGAAAGAAAGGCACGCATGGAAAAAGGAAGGATGGATGAACAGCAGGATGAGGGCGGGGTAAAAAAGGCAATGGGCCCTCAGCCCTCATGTAGTTCCTTCATCATGGCTGTGGTCTCTCTCAAAAGAGATGATAGAGCAAATAAACAGTGACCACCAGGTTTCCTCCTCCACCTCTACATCCCCCACCAGATTAAGTTTGGGGAGGGATGAGGGTTCCTGGGAACCTATTGTTAAAATGTGATTTAAATGTTTGCTCTAGGCCACCAACTCATGTGGTGTAAGACTTTTGTGATGTTGTATATTCATATATTTCCACGAGGACTACCTTTTTGAAAGAGGATGTTCAGTGGGTGGTGTGTGAGGAACATTTCCTTACTTTGTCCACTCCATCTCCTCTAACACACATAGTAGGTTTTTACAGCACTATCACCATTTATTCATTTTAATTGAAGGGCAGGTTTAATTTTGTATTCACGGTTCTAAATAGTTAGAAAAAGAAAATCAGTTTCAGAGTGAACTGTCACCATCTTCATAAGCATGATAGATAATTTGTAAGTGCAATTTGAAACATTTTAGTTTTCATATAGGTCTGAATTGAGATGGAAAAATAATACAATTAATTTTAATTCCTACAATAAAGCCACGATTATGACGGAAGAATAAAAACCGGAAAACCACTGAAATATGCACCACCCAATGTTGTTTTTTAAATTCACAGACACGCAAACCTTAAGAGAAACCCCCCCAAAACAAAACGTTGCATGACTTGTTCTTGCTAGTCAGATTTCACCCCCAAATCTTACTAAAATTAGCAGTAGTATAAAACCTTAGGGGTGTTTGGGTCTAGAGGTTTCACTATATTGCATGAAAGGTAGATTTAAAAAAAAAAAAAAAGAAGACGAAGACCAAACCCTATGCGAGTCATCAGTCAGTTACACGGTAATTGTGGTTGGGGCACTGAGCCATGTGCCCCAAGGCAGTGATGTGAACCAGTGACCTTCGCATGATACTCCATCCATCGCAACCAAAAAAACAAAACAAAAATTAAAAAAAGCTATGTAACTGGAGACATTATTTAAAGCAGAACAATCCTGCAAACATTTTTTAATAGCATACGGCATAAAAATATGAAATGCTCTATCCATTTTTTGTTGCATGTGCAAAAACAAGAAAATTATTATAGTTGTTATTATATAATTATTATTGTTGGACTGATGAAATGGATAACATGATGGAAAAAAAAACGAGGGACTGGAGGAGAAAGGTGAAAAGAGAAGAGCCACATTGTGTTCTTGCTAACCTTAGAGAGGGTTGAAGTACTGCAGCCTGCTGCCAACAAGCTTTTCTTTGAGGTTTTTTTGAACTGCTGCCAATACTTAAATGATTCACAGGAGCACATCGACTGTATGTGCGTACTGTACTCAAATACAAACTGATGTGGACATTTCTATTTTCTGTTTATTCTGTTCTTAGCATGCAAATCTAATGCAAAAAAAGGACGAGAGGGAAAAAGGCAGGCAAAAAAAGGTGTGCCAGGTAGCAACGGTCCAAACCCGGGGGTGGGGGTGTCGAAAAAGAAAGCATCAAGGCACACACATACTAAGTAAACATGTTCTCCTCACATATAAACGTCCTCACCCGAGGAACTTCTTTTCACCCTGGCAACTTAACAAGCTGCAGCCCCAGCCGTGCTCACGCTTCAAAATCCCCAAGTAACCACACACCCATCTCACTACCTGATCCCAGTTTGGGATTAGATTTCAGCCCAAATCAAAACAAGTCACTTCGTTAGAGGTAATTACACAGGTAGCCTACCACGCTGGGCAAACAAACATGGCTGCCAGCTGACACTCTGAAGACAGATCAAAGCTGAGGACTGACAAGAAACAGCAGAACATTCAAACAAGGGCTTGTTAACCACTCCAATACTTTCATTTTCCCCTCACACATGCACAGCACTCACACACTGTCTTCCTCATACCTCTCTTCAGTTGTGTCCAAATGGACAGATGACTGTGCACAGTTGAAAGATGACCCTGACGTGAAGAGAGTGATCTTTATAGTGAGCTGCATGTGAAAAGAATAACGCACAGGATAATGGTGAGGAATAGTAGAGCTGTCTTGTGCTGTGCTGCTCTGCTTTGGTGGTCTGCGCGTCTTGTGAGGAACAAAATGTTAGATAGTCTTTACCCAGTGGTAGCTGAAGGAATTTTCACCAGGGAGGGTGCTCAGCGGCCACTTCACAACGGCCATTTTAACGCCATCTTGGATGGATGGATAGACACTGACATTCTTGTCATGTCTGGCCTCTCCTGTGCTGAATTTGGAAAAAAAAGGAGAGGAGCTGCTTCGATTGGCCAGGAAGCAAGTTGGCTGTGCTCACTCCCACAGCAGCGCAAACGCCCATCACTAACTGTGCGTGTCCAAAAAAATATCAAAGGAGAGTCCATCCATGCGCATAGTTGGAATGCGCTTTTAATCTTGCCCTGGCTCTCTGAAAATGTCTTCCCTTCCTTTTATACAATTCCTTTTAATTGAATAAACGTGATTTTAGCATTTCCCACACACTGTTCTGCTAAATACAGTAAGTGGTTAAATGATCCATTTTTGAAATGCAGTTTTATATCCACAAGTTATTTGTTAAAGCAAGCCATTGTAATCAGATACATATTTTCATGCTCATATTCAATGTCCCCAAATCTGATGTCTACCCTGTCATTATTGGGTAACTGCCACTTTAAGAAACCATCTGTTGTCTCAGTTACACTTCAACAAGCATTTTGCCTTTCTTCACTGGAGGCTGAAACAATGGATAATTTCTACTCTTTTGTTTTGTAATTTTGACCATAGTACGTACAGTATGTAAATAATTAGACATTTTCAAGCTTAACATGTCCGCCCTGTCATAGTAAAATATCAATTGATATAAAAGCCTTTCAAATATATTTGTAAAACAGCAAAGAGCTAACCTAATTGGTCATTTATGGAGCTCCATACTGTACCCCTTTTATTAACAGTGCAAACACATCAAGCACTCTTACAAGCATTCAGAAAAGCATTGCAAAGAATTCAAGGTGGCTGAGAGGTACTATTACCATCAATATTTTACTTATTACGTTTAGAACAGGACTTTGCTTTGTAGGCATTTTTTTTTTCTTGCTTTCACAGTCGCATGTATGGCTCTTTCTCTTCCTTTTTTTTTCTCTGTTTTGCTTTCACACACCCTTCAAGTCTCCTCTAAAATCACTGTGTCAGGGCAACCACAAAGATATTTGTAATTTAGCTAACATGCCAACCTATCACTGTTTAATATAACAGAGTGTAGGTAGATTTCAGTGAATACGGCAACTGATGTTATCTGATCATTTCATGGAAAGAAAAGAACCTGAGACCAGTAAAGTCCTCACCAAGCACCAGCTGTCCATTACCGATTGATAGTCTTTAGCTATACCACTTAATCTCACTTCCTTCCGTTTTATTTATTATTTGAAGTTACCGAAGTAATTAAGTCACGCGAAATCTTTGGTATTGGAAGGGATGAGGCTCCAATAGAATCATGCTACAGACTTCATGAATGGTATAATGAATATGGAGTCATTGGTATATTTAAAAGTGAAAACAGTTTTGATTTTGGATTACTTTGATTTACACATCAGGAGACAATGACAGCCAGTGTTACGACTTCAAACGGACAATCCAGACTGAGTAAAATAATATAGGCACGAGATTTGCAAACCACAAATACACACACACACACCACCAAAGCACACTGTGCTCTGCCAATACTGTGTCATTCTCTGCCGGATCGGATTCCACATAGCGCACCACACAAGCCTCCTCAATTCCAGCTCTACTGCCTCTGTCATGACCACAATAACAAACAGGAAAACCAGGCAGTCGAGCACACAGGCACGAAAGATAACACACGGCGCACGCACACAGTGTGGCAGTGACTGAACAGACATGTTTGACCGATTATTTGACTTCTCAAAGAAAATATCACCAAAAATATACTCTTAATATTTTTATGACTGTTATGCTTCTTCTTCCTTTTGTTAGTATTCAGATAGTTTTATTATAATTGTGAAATTAATTTTTTCAAATAAATGAAAGTGTTGCCGCACGACTGGCTGCCGTCTAGTCTATGGTGTCTCTCCAAATGTCTGCCGGGATAAGCGCCAGTACCCTAATGAGGACAAGCGGAAGAGAAAATCAAAAGATGGATACATTAAAATGCCACCAGCATTAGAGCTACGTTCATCCTAGTGTTTCAATTTAGTACATCTGCACCTTTCTTTTGTTAAGATGAAAATTTCAGCCAGTGGATTGGCTCTCCAATAACTAATAAATTAGTAATGGAGAAATGGGAGATACTAAAAGTCATAACAAATGTGATGTCATAACCCTCATTAAATGGGTTACAAAATTTTCCATTCTTTGTTGAGAGGACAAAAGCAATTTTTGAGACTTGTCTGTGATTAAGGGCTCTATAAATAAACTTGACTTGACATAGTATCTGTCAGACATTTGGAGAAGAGCAGAAGTAAGTCGGGGAACACATCCCATGGCGAGTAGAGCAATGCAAAGGCAGAAAATGGGGGATAAAAGGGGGGAGAGAGAACACTTCCTCTGGTGCATTGTCCCCCGAGGGCAGAGAGGAGGAGAGGGCCTACTCCCCTGACAGATCTGAAGATGTCCTGTTTTGCTTTTCCCCAGTTCTCCCTCTTCCTGCAGGAAGTAACATCATGCTGGGCACCAAAGCTTTGGCAAGTGCAAGACAGCTCTGGTACTGATGTGTGCTGTCCACAAATGGGATGGGACATTGCAGATGTGCACAAGTCAAATGGAATCAATATGAAATGTTGACAAATTCCTCAAAATTGCTGAAGTTGTCTTTATTTGGTAAATGATAGAATTACATTTTGAATACAAACAAGAGGACACGCCAGGAACTTGACATAATCATAAGACTTGAGAGACACAGCCATACATGCTCACCCACATCACCAAAAAAATCCTAATCAGTGCATAATACCACTCTTAAAATAACATTCAAGTCATTTTTATTCATAAACTCAAATGGAAAATGAAATACAATTTCCGTTTTTTGGGCCACACTCAAATCAACTCATTACTGTCTTCTTTCTATTTCCACACATGAGCCACATTGTGCCGCCAATCCTGTCCATTCAGCCACACTGGCTGCCTCTGTGTGCATTTTCCTCTCATTCTTGGTGTGAGACCTTATCTCTGGATCAGATAAGGCTTCAGTACTGGTTTTAAAACTTCAGCGCAGATCTGTCCAAACACATGAGCTCATGCCAAAGCACCGCTGCTGCCTGTTAACTCCATGATCTAATATGTAGTCCATGTGTTGGTTGCTCATGCTGCTCGAAGGTGTGGCGGATTCTTTCTCCATCTCTCACTTCAATTTTCTCCTCCATTTTCCCCACTCTGCGTCCCTCTTTTACCAAATGTGTTTCTTATCTGTCACTTTTTTGTCTTTCTTTTGTCTGTGCTACATGGATCCAAAGTGATCATGCTACCGCTATCAGACGTGGGGATCTCAAACACACCGGGTAGTCAGGACAACAAAGCTCGACGCCACACAGGTAGCTCGAGTCTGACCTGCATGATAGTTTCCATGGTGATCAGCGTCACTTCCTCTAGGTGAGCAAAACGATGCGTCTCAGACAAAAAGCAATTGATGGGCAAAAGGTTTTTACGTGTGCATGTCTAGTTCATCACCCTGTGTGGCTGCTCTTGTAGACGTGTGCATTATATCTCCGCGGGAGGGGGTTCAGGGTACTAAGGTTACCCCCTGATAGAGGTAGTGTAGGGTCATCTCGTTGCGGGACATCTCTCTGGGGTGACCTCGCCGCCCCTCGTGGCCCCATGAACGAACGAGACTTCTGAGGAGAAAGGAAGAATGGAGAGACCCCCAGAGAACAGGACCCCTGGATTGCCCCAGACCCTAGACCCCAGCTCTAACAGGGTCCGACCCAGGCCCAATGTGTTCCCAATCAGGAGAAACACAAACAATTCTTTTATTAAAGAGATCGCCAGTCAGCCGCACACACACACAAAATCACACACAGTACGCAACGCAACCTGTGATGCATTAACACTGAAATGAGAACAAAACATTTGAGGTATTTGTCAAGAGAAATAAAACAAGCGTAAAACAATGCTGGCAAACTGCTGTCAAACCACCAATAATTCTGACTACCCCCAAAATAGTGTCTTCTCTTTCTTCTTCTGCCCATTTTCTTCTCAGTTCATCTTAGTCTCTATCTGGGAAAACAAACTGAGGGATTAGGGATTTGAGGAGGAGTAATGAGTGCCAGGTGGAGAAGTATGACTGTGGGGGACCTCTGCCAGATTAGGGGAGATGGTGGGGTTGGGGGCGTTGGGGATGACCCCCCCCCCCCAAACCCTCACACTCCTTCCTAAAGGCGGCTAATGTTTCTTTTGAAGAAATAATCCTGTTTGGCCATCTAATAGCACTCGGCAATTATGAGCCTTTGCAGGGCATGTATGGTATTACAAGAGGTGGCTACCAGCATGTGTATGGAGGTGGAGTGAACTAGATCAAAAGTCCTGAGCGGGTAAGAGATGTTTTCAAACATGTAACTAAATAAAGCTATATGTTAATTAAATGAAATTACTCACTTTTAAAATCCCTCTTTCGGTGATACGGAAAATGCTTACATTGCAAAAGGGTGGAAATAGCTGGAATCTTTTTGTTTCATTGGTTTTTGAAACAATATTGTATGTGAAAAAGTGTCATTCATATCATCAAACTTGAAGGGAACAATTAATCTTCTGCGCTATAAATGTAATCAGTTAATGTATTGTTGGTGTACTCAATATTAAAATGAATATTTTTGCAATACCATATATTGAGAATTGCATCAACAGTAACATTTTGGGTGAATAACCATTGCAGAAACTTCAAACTATCTCATGTGCTGACTTTTTGTAGATTGTGCCAGTGCAATATTTATTTCAATCGTTAGTAAATCATCCCCAGAATACAAAAAATTCATGAATTAAACTGTTCAATTTATTTTCATTCAAAATTCAACTATCTGTATCTCCTGATTCCCTTATATTGTACAAAAAAAATCATAGGCTTTTGTGATTCATTTGATTTAATTTCCAATTTCCTATGTACAGTATTTGTTATTTCTTACATAATTTAGGTCACAATAATTGTATGCGACAGGTTGGGGTTCAAATGTTGCCCCCTTGTGGATCACTTTAAAGCATAAAATGTGTTATTTACCAACTGTGACTGTCCTTCACTATTCCATTTGATCACATAATACAGTACAATACAATAATATCTGTGACGATGAGCAGTTGTTCATGCTAAAAGCTACAATTAATTGTTCTCACTCAGAAGAAATAATGTGTTCATAAAAAAAAATAAAACCTCTTCCTCTATAATTTCAGGTGAGCTTTATAGAGAGGAAGAATTGGCCTCTATGCAGAACTGGAGGTGAATAAGAAGTCCGACTTTTCACACCCACGCTGATCATGTACGCGCACACACGCGCACACACAAAACGCACCCATTCTCTATGCCAGCCCAAGCGTGACATCCACCAGACGATGGAGAGGTGCATGTATGTGTGTGTCTTTGGGCGTGAGACTCATGTAACACAGCCTTATCTTCCTCTGTCTATTCTACGTCTAAGACATCAACGGCTGCTGGACGGCATAACTATGAACTTAAGCCAAAGTCGGTTGAACTAAACTAAGAATGGCACTCATTTACTTTTCCGTGTTTCAAAATTAAAATGTCTTCTGTATTTTCTTAAATGCTGGCTGAATGTGTGGTATGATTCACTGACCAATTTGACCGGATTTACAGGTAATGAGTAGCCGAAATTCACTGAGACTATAGCTAACCAAAATAGCACGCAAAACATCTGAGTGGTCTCTTTGAATTTAAACGTGACACATCTAACACATTGCACTTTGGATACTGTAAACAAGATCTCTACAGGAGTGGTTTGTAAAACTTTTTAAATCAAGCATTACATAAAAAATAATTAGCCCACCGAGTATCACCATCATGACCAACATTAAAACACAGGACTGAAGTAGGCCCATGTTCCATCAAAAACGCAACATATAAAAATTATATTGAATATCATTATTGCTGTTTTTCTGCATTTTTTAATTAAAATTTACATCATTATAAAACGGATTCTTCTTTTTTTTTTTTTTTTTACAAATAAACGTAACTTATCACTGCGGAGTAACGTAATTTTACAGCATGAGTAAATAACATCAATTATTTTATCAGAATTATTTAAAGTGATTTAAGGTGACTACCAACGTTTCAATTAAGAGAAAGACTAAATATTAAAGTAATATTGTACAATTGAAACTGAGAAGGAAACGTTCTTACTTCTGCCAAAGGCCAAGATTCTTTGTTGAGGGAAGCTTGAGACAAATATTGGTGTGTTATACATCAAAGTCCAACACACGCAAGCGTAGTAACGCCCTAAACGAAAACCATGTCAAAAATAAACATCACCCTTTGTTCTGACAGCTGAGGCCTGTCTCATCCATGATTAGAGAAAGAGCAGGAGAAGAAGAGGATACGGGTGTGCAGGCGACATAATGATTGGCCATATTAGCAGCGTCTAATTCAGTATGGTGAAAAGACCGGAAGTTATCAGTCAGCGGTGACCCTGTCGCCAGGAAATGTTACTGTGGTGGGGCTATAATGGTGGCACGCCACTGCTAATCACAAATTGCTGATTAGCTCTTCCGTGTATGATAGCCGCTGACGATGGAGTGTAGTTGCAGAGAAGGGGAAATTTCTGAAAAAAAAAATACTGTACATGGATGTGTAAAATGGATGTCGCTTCATGTTCATGAAGTTGCTTTGAAGTTATTTCCTTCGTGCGTAAGTCCAAATTTCCGCTCAATTCCTCATTTTAGGCAGGTATGATAAATTAAACAGGAAAAACAGGAAAACCCTTGAACTCTTTCACACCCTCAATAAATTGTAGTTTTTCATGCAATGCTTTAACATGTTTTTATGGGGGAATATGCAAGTCAAATGATTATTATTCTATTTTTAGTCCTCACAATCTTTATGCAAGTACTAAAGTTAAATGACACTAAATATTTGGCATAATGGAGAAAATTGCTATCTAAAAACATTGTTACGATCTTTAAATATTTAATTCGGGGAGAAAATCAAAACAAAATGAAACAACACTGTGGCCGGGGATATTACATCTGACCGCTGTAAATCAAACACAGGTGGATGAACTCCCTTCTTCCTTTGCCTGACTTCCAGTGTGACCCTTCCTTTCTTCTCCCCTGTCAATCTTTATTCTTCCAGTCACTCTACACAGACACACACGTCACTGAAGACTATCCCAGAGAAAGAAAACAAAGAAAGACATTATTGTAGAATGAAAACATCCACGTAATCACAAATTTGAGATGTTAATAGAAAACATGAAGAGTTAGAACACGGTGCATGTGTTTACCGCATCAGCTTTGACTTTCTTTTTCCTCAAAGGCAATTTGATCAGAACTAAACATGCAGATAAAAGGTATGTGGAACTTATTCATTAAAAAGAAAACAAAAGCACAGGCATACAGCATATTTACAACCTACTGAGAGTGTGATGAGTGTGACCCTTCTCACCCCTGACCCCATACCCGTGTTGCAGGGAAAGAGATTGATTTAAAAAATATAATAGATTATAATAATAATGATGATATGGTATTCAGTGAATCGATTCTACAATGACTCAGAGGATTTGACGCAGGATGTTATTATATTTATGAATGAAATACAATTGTGATATGACTGCCCGCACTTCCATCAAATTCATTAAAATCACGTTACACAACCTGTGTCACAACTTAGACCATGTTCCAGCTGGTCTAAAGTTTAGTCTACCTCCAGCTACCAATTTGTCAGGCGTGCTCGGGACATGTAATGGAAAAATCAAGATGTGCCAGGTTTTTCAAGTGCTTGTGTGATGTGTGTTTTGTTTTCCGTGTCTTTTTTTATTTATTTCCAATACATTAGTTGCCTGTGTAAAATGATTCTGAGGCATTATGTACATGTACCACATTCATTCAGTCGAGGACACGGGTCCTCTATGTACAGTGTGCCCACATTCGTTGATAGAGAGTTGGGAAAAAAAATTAAAAATTTGTCTAGAATCTCACTAATTTACATACACACAGTCAAGCCCGGAATTATTTGTACCCTTGTCAATCTACTGTATACTCAGCAAAATTAATACATGCTCAATTCCCATGCACAGCTCAGATTCTTCGGTGACACAAATGTTTATTCCTCATCACCATAAAGACCTTTCTTCCATTTATGTTATGTAGGCTACAGATGAACCATTTTTTTTTTAAAAGCACAAATATTTTTCAAGCTGTTGTTGCTTCTGAGTTGAGGCTAAACATTCCACGCCGAAGGCCATCAGCTCAGACAGTGCCATGTCATGAGTGGTGTACCAATGGGGGGGAAGAGATTGTCGCAGACATCAGATATTGAACCAAATGTTCTCCAAGGCTGAAACCTTGATGATATGTCCCACAGTCTGGGGTTTTAGGTCAATTTTTTTCAGACATGACACATTTTTATGGGGCATAGTTTGACAGGTGTTCTCATTCAATAGCATGGAAAGTGTGTCAAAACTTTTTGAACGTTAAATTATTTATATAACTTAAACTGTGGGCAGTATGGTGGAGTAGTACCTCACACTTGAGCAGCAGCCACAGGTTTGAACCTGGATTCAGGCCCTTCTATGTGCTTGTGTGGGGTTTTTGTGGTACACCAGGTTCCTCACAAATTCCAAAAACATGTCTGTAGGTCAACTGAAGACTTTACATTGGCCATTGGTGGACATGTATGTTTATTTATATCGGTTTGTGCCGTGCAATTGGTCCAGTCCAGCGTGTACCACGTCTCTCTTGCCCCAAGTCAGCTGGACTCAGCTCATCTGCAAATCTAATGAGGATCATCCATCCATCCATTTTCTATACCGCTTGTCCCCACGGGGGTCGCGGGCATGCTGGAGCACACAGGAGGTGGAATCAAACCTGCACCCTCCTAACTGTGAGGCAGACGTGCTAACTAGTGTGCCTCCGTGCCGCTATCTAATGAGGATTAGTGGCGTAGAAAATGGATAGCAATTTTTTATGTGTTCATTACAAGCCAATGGCTAAGTTTGTGACCTTTGAAAAAAAAAAACTTGCAATGGGAGTTGAACAAGTGCATGTGAATAAATCACCACATCTACATTTTAACTCAGGCTTGTCACAGGTGCTATGCTGTAGTATTTCTTTTTGTATAATCGTTGAAAAAATAATTTCCTGTGTAATCTTGCCTTTGTATTATGACAGATCCAACACCAATATTTTGACACCCTGGAGTGTTACAAGTTTTTCATTGGTAATGAGGGGGTTGAGCTGGGATCCAGCTAGAAGGTGGAAAAGAAAAGATTTGCCAGCTCTGTTTGTATTAAATAATAATAATAATAATAATAATAATAAGAATGATGATGATAATAATAATGATGATAATAATAAAGGAAAGACTTGCTACATAATCTATGTAAATCTATGACAGAAGCCTGGCAAGCATATCCCTTATGACACACTCCTGAGCGGCTGCTACACAGAGTGTTATGAAAACATCTCGACTATTTGATGGATTGAGAGGAGTTTGCTTAAACAAACGCACACTGTCAGTAGTCCTTCAGTTCAGCCGTCGGGTCATTTAAGAGCACATTTCTATGTACAAGGACAGAGGGAGGGGGTTTGCCCCTTAAACGGGAGTGGGAGTCAAGAATTTAGATGGAAGACAAAAAACATTAATTATCGAAGGACACAAATACTGTAGATAGTAATACAGAATAGCAATACCCAGCAATCTACGGAAATATTTATGCAAAAATATGCTTAATTGGGGACAGGTTGAGATGGAAATTGACAGAGATTTTACAATAAACTCATCCAGTTAAAAGTATTCTCTTCATTTTAGTTTAATTTATTCTCTTCATTTTACAGTTGTTACAGTGAAAATAAAAGACTGAAAATATAAAATGTCTATTGTTTTTTGAAACAAATTTAATATCAATCTTATTTTAGCTTTAAAGGTATTCATACGACAGACATAATTTTGTTGTTGTGCCACAGCAGCCAAAGCAGAAGATTTTAATAAGCAAAATTAAATAATAATGGCTATCACTCATCTGTTACATCCTGACCTAATTTTATCTGTCACACTGGAGCTGTTGACACTCACAATGTTCCTGATAATTGGTACAACCATTTCTACAATGCCCCCGAGAGTCCTCTTCACTTCTTCCTCGTCGTTGCCGAGGCCATGGGCCTCATGGGAACAGCCTATCTCTACCCAGTGCCCTATCAGATTGTTGACACAAACAGATATTCTGGCAATGAAAATATTTTGCTTCCCCTAATGCTGACATTGGTCTACATGCTCCTGCATCTTTCCCTCTGTTGGGATAAACAGCTCCCGTGTAGTGTGTATGTGTGTGGGAGGATGTAAATTCTTGTGGGGGTCTGGATTTGCTGACAGGTGCATTAAATACACAGCTCAGCATACTTGATATCACTGAAAGTGAAGAGTTTATAAGTGTGCGTGTGTGTGTGAGTGTGTGTGCGTGTGCTCATACAGGAACTTGCTTAAACACCTAAATTTAACAGTGCAAATCTAATGATAAAGGACACATACTATGCATATTATTCAAGTTCCCACATGTGTAAAAGTAATCTGACATGCTTTGGTCGAAATATTCAATGCAGACAATACAGAAATGTGTGTGCATCTGTGTATCAAACAACACTGCTGGTTTTAGAAAACTAAGAAAGCCAACTATTTGTATACAAGCAACTAAAAACTAATTTTGTACAATAATATGCTGCTGCATATCTCTCTCTTTCTCTACCCCTGCGTGATATGATGCAAGAACAGCAAGAAATCAGTTGACGCTCAGAAATGTATTTGTTGTCATTAGAGTCACACATTTGATACATTGCAAGCTTCAACAATTACATCACATTTACTGGGTGCAGGTGGATACTCGAAGAATGAAAGCTGCATTGTAGTCAGCCCTTAAATAGAATTCATTGCCGAAAGGTCCAATAAAACCATTAGCTTGGTGGAAATTGCTTGGTAATGCTGGCATACTGGTTTTGCTTATCACCTGTGACACATCAACCACCTTCTTCACCATCGGCGCCATTAAGCATGCGTTTCCTTCTGACACTTTCTCTTATTCAATCGATAAGCACAATGTTGGTGGCTAACTTCCTCACTATCGCTGACATCTGACTTCATTTAACTTGGCACAAAAGAAATGTATTTTTGAATATGTAATTAAACATGGTTAGAGTCACAGAAGGCCTGATTCTTGTTAATCTATGAAAGGTTAACCAGACTGACAAATCCTCTGATACGGATGTGTTAAGATTGACAATTATTCTACTTAGGGTTGTAACGGTTGTGACTGACAATCATGAAGAAGCTTTTTTTGCAAATCCCTTTGTGTGCTCGACACTGAGTTTGACATGATTAGGACGTGAAATGGAACGACAGCCGATAAAGAAAGGATTTTAAGCTTATGTTGGCGTAGCAACTTGTGAGTGTTGAGTGTGTTGTTGTCATGAAGTGAATGGAGCTGGGCGATGTAACAAAATAACCGTGCTTGTATTTCTTCATTCCACTCTTTCTTCTTTTTATTATTGGTCAGGCTTCATGCCCTGTGGCATCATGCCAGGTCAGTCTTATCACACACCATAAGAGCAGTAGTTCTTCCTTGACAAGTGTAAGGAACTCATATTTTCTAAATCAGTTTTGATGTTAAAAATAGGTATGCGTATTGGTCGCTTGAGTAGGAATCGGTGGGCATTCCCCACTATAACCCACAAACTAGAAGTTGCTTCAACTTTGTCTTATACAGTCGATCCAACACTTCCCCTTGGAGAGTCAGCAATAAAAACAAATCTGGACCTAATCGGTCAAATGCATCACTGGGACAACATGATTATTTTTGCCTAACACAGGAAAGAGTCCTCTCATAATAAACGCAGGGCGAGGTGCTGACAGATTGTGTTAACCCCAATCTGAATGAAAGAGGAGGAACCTTAACCATCTCCTCGATGTTCTTTTTTGATGTTCAGTAGACTGTTCGTGTTTTTTTTTTCTTGCAGTATGAATATCTCATGTTAACTCTTGATGTGCTAAATCACTTGATAAATACATATTTCTGTGTAATGATTGGTTTACCTCACTCTGTAACAACATTAGACGGGCAAATTGGCATCTTGCATCAGCATGCAGTTGTGAATATTTTTAAATGTCTTCAACATAGTACATGTTGAAGGCTCCTGGGTTTCGTGTATGTTTGCTCAGTCTAATGCTTTACCAGTTACATCAACAGTAATTTTAGTGCAGCAAGTCACTGACAGATGTTACATGTGCAATGGTGGGTCAATCATACCTGATTCCAATAAATAAACAGTGAGCATATGGTCACAGTATGTGTTTATAGAGAATCTGATGTGATAACCTTACAAGGCAGGTTATGGCTTTTCTCACTCTTACTCACTCGTGGATCAATCAACACCTCACGTGATAGCAAATCCAGAATATTTTTAATCTGAGTCATTGATGTAAAAACGTTGGTCAGAGGAGGCTTTTGTAGAGATCTGCACTCAATGACAGTTAAATCCATACTTGGATAGAGTTTTACTTTAGATGATTGTTTTCCCTTTACATACCACCACAATGAATTTGAAATAAACTGTCCTGAATAAATCCAGTATCGTGGCCCTCTACATATTTTTATGAGCAAATTGATTCACCGATACAGGTGCAGTGTTTTCATAGATTAAAAAAACATTTAGCATGGGGGCAATGGGACCAAGAATATCCGCAAAACAATTTTTTTTACAAAGCCAAAGCAGTCTTCAAAAAAATGCTGATAAAGTTTCATTATGTGTTGCCTGCAGGGATGGGTGGAAATGTCTAAAAAAAATAATCCCTGCAAAATTGTAAAATACCCAAAAGTCAATTTTCTGGCCTGGCACCTGGGGCGGACCAAGCGTATTTTAGGGGAAGGGAGCAGTGTCCCCATGGACCCCTCTAGCTCTGCTAGTACTGCCACTTTGCATAATTCTCAGCATGTCTAGTTGCGTAACAATTTCTAATTTCCTGAGCACTGCAACTTTGTCTGTGCATTCACGATATGACAGGTGATCCAGCAAAAAGTATCTCAGCTTCTATTTATTTTGAACTTGGCTGTTCTCCTCGCCAACGTTTCCTTTCGGATTTTGAAAGACACGACTAACATTAAACTTTTTATGTTAAATAGGGGCCACCAAAATATCATGCTGCAAGCCACAAATGACCCCCGGTGTGCAATTTTGAGACCCAAAGATTTAATGATTGAAACATGAAAATTAATAGACACTTTTCCAGTTCATTGATTGTGATTATCTATCTCTAGTCCCACATTGAGCATACCCACATATTAGATATTTGATCAAATCAAACAGTTCCAGTTTGGCTCTGTAAAAAAAAAGTGAATAATGTGCAATCAACGATAAATCAAGTACAATCCAAGAAAAAAATGAGGAAACGTCACACTGACGACATTGTGGACTTGGCAGCTGGCCATTGTTCTGATGAGTACCCGTTAGGAAATGGACTGATTCCCTCTCTGAGAGCTCAAACCAATTTCCTGAGGCTTGTCAACTTCTTTGATGAAGGCTGGTACTAAGAGGTTGCGTGTGCCACTGGGTTGCCAAGGTGACGGGACATCCTGGCAGGATAAACAGGACATGAGGCTGATCAAAGACTGATTAGAAGTCCCTTTGCCCAAGAAGAATGGGTCTGAGTGGCCAGTGGTAGCATTACCTTCTCAACTTCTATCATTTATTGAGTTTGGAGATGCACTCGTAATGTTAGACTGTGGCTTTGTCAAAATTAACACAAATACACTGCCTCTATGCATGCAATGCATCATTTAGAGATAGAAAATAATGTGAAACCCCCGCAGAAGTTGTGCATGCAAGTATTCTATATTTTTACATGTTTTTTTTAAAAAATCCGAATACTGCTAATATTCGGGTTTTCAAAGTGTTATTGACATGTAACCAGTCATTATTTACATTCTAGTCATCAGTGTCTTCTTTTTTTCCTCCCACACACTCTAGGTCTTTGAAATACCAGTCGATGATATGGTAAAATGCTGAAGAAGGTCAATGCAAATTCTACTATCTCTAGCCTCTTTATCATCACTCTTGAGCTCTCTACTGAGACCTTGGGCTTATTATCAGACATAACACCTGGCTACATACAAAAAGGACAAGTGCTCAGCAAAATGGAGCTTCCAAAATAAAAACAATTATTTCAGTGTAACATCTACCCAGAGTAGGAACCAAATGAGATGAAGTCACTCCCAGGTCACTGTCACACATCTTAACCCTGTGAGTCGCAATTCATTCATTTGGCTCTCCTCTAAGGACCTTTATGAATCTATGTAGAAATAATATTGTGTTTGGATACTTAGTAAATCTTATACATGGTCTTATGTACTGTATTAGGGTGTGTTACAAGCAGTTCTTGTCACGTTACCCAATAATTTATACAGTATGAAATTCAGAGAAGGTCAGAATAAGCGTGCGGCCTAGCTGTATTTGACTGATTTTCTGAAAATTTGTAGGAGAACTTTACATTTTTTATCCAGATATTGACAATGGTACCTGTACCTTCACTGGACTATCCTGATGATATTCTGAAGATTTTTTAATTTTCCACCGAACTCTACTTTTACCACACTCAACCCTCTCCACTAAAGGTCCCTCAAGATCCGACGACACCTGTAAGAGGAGACAGTGAGGTGGTTGAGTGCTCATCACAACATTGAGCTGCTCATACATGTCCAAGGACAAAGACCCCCAACACCTGTGGGTGCAGAGGTCAGGGACACGGTGGGTGGGTTCTATTTCTATGGGTACATTTCAAGACATCTGAAAGTTAGCAACTGTGTCAATTTTATGGAGCCAAGCATGGTGTTTGTAGGTGGTTGATAGGAATTGTGTGTTTGAAGCTTAACTAGATGAAGTAAATGAATGAGAACGTTTTGAACACCTCTGGATGTGTGTGTGTGTGTGTGTGTTGGGGGGAGGGGCAGAGGGGATATAACAGCTCTCTGCACATCACTGCCTTTCCATACAGTCCAGGTGTGCATTGTGAGTCTATTGTCACCCAACTGGACTTATCAGCCCCTCTTCTTCTTGACAGCTACCTGGCCTTTGATGTCTGGGAAGTCTTTCACCCTTTTTCGGTGAGGGTCATAGAAATCTCACACAGACACAACCACACACACACTAACACACACACACCTGCACGTGCACACACAGACATGAAGAAGCATGTGCAGAAATTCACACGCACATGCAAACGCTTAGAGGGGAGGGAAGGCAGGAATAACAAGAGAGCAGGAGGGAAGGGAAGTACAAGTAAACACTTGCTCTATCAAAAGCACACGCTTTGAGTCAGCTCGTAGGATGAAGTCTTGTTGGGTGTTCTGGCGGACTGAGGGCGTTTCTTTTTACAAGGCGCACTGCAATAAATCCTGAGAATCCTTCGTGGAATCAATTCATTGGACACATTATTATTAGTCGTAGTATCTTTGATATTATTTTCAAAAAAAAAAAAACCTGGCCGTCACATGACTAAGGTTAGAATGCAGTCATATACAGACAAGAACCATTGAGTTGAAGGCAAGCTCCAAGTGGCCAATTCACAGCTTGTGATCCGCAAGTGGAGATCTTCTTGCAGTTCCTTATCCACCTATGTACACAGCCAGACTGTGCTTTAGGCTAGACTTGTGCTGGGCACAAAAATAGAGCTCAAAGAGTTAGTAATAGTCTCAGAATTAGGAACACACCTCTCAAGTCAAACAAGTATGATTTGGGTTTTATTTGAGGCTCAATTCAATTTGAATAAATATTTTTAGATTCAACAATGAATCTATATTTTCTGGAAAACTATTTCTCGAAAGTCAAACTTTGAACTGCCATCATCATTCAAGATCTAAGCATGTCTCACACTTAATTTTTGCGTTTACTTTACTTTTTAACTCTCCACATTAATATAAAAATTGCTGGAACATAATTTAGGAAATAATTCTAATTTGATACTTAAGAATTAAACATCTGCGACTTACAGTGGAGCACATTGTTGCTTGATAAAATAAAACAGCTGTTGGTCTCATAGCAAATAAGAATACAAAAAAGGCTCAAAATTACTCATATACTGTATAGATCTGTAATGATCTGCATGTAAACACCATGCTGTTTTGTCTACTTGCCACTCCCCCCTCCTCACACTGAGCCAAAGTCTGTGATTATTTTCTTAGTGCTCCTGATGGGCCGTGATGACAGATGACAGACTGTCAAGAGGGTCTCTGATTGCACAAACAGCTTCAGCAATACACTTTCACTCACAGTTAAAATCACTTTTTCATTTACTGCATAACTGTGTCAACAAGCAATTTGAAAAGGGCATAATTTCCTTCTTTTTTTTTTAACAAAATGCATTACTAAGCGTTATTGTTTTTAATATTTATTTTGACAGCGACTCTCATTCATAGGAAAATGCAAGCATGCAATTGTTGTCATTTTCAAACCCAAAGCGCTTTGTTGGAATACAATATTAAATACATTTACATAAATATAAATGTGACATGAGTTATCTGACGTTCACTTATTAGAGTGTGAGGGGGGGGGGGGTGGTCCTCTGGTTCAATTTCACAATTTGACCTTTGAACCTCATGGTGTTGTTTTACACCTCAGGTTAATTGGTGTCCCTGTCAGTATGTCTGCCGCTATGTACGTGTGTGTATGTCCCATAATGAGCGCGCTCTCTCTCTCTCTCTCTCTCTCTCTCTCTCTCTCTCTCTCTCTCTCTCTCTCTCTCTCTCTCTCTCTCTCTCTCTCTCTCTCTCTCTCTCTCTCTCTCTCTCTCTCTCTCTCTCGCGCGCGCGCGCGCGCTCTCTCTCTCTCTCTCTCTCGCACGCTCACTCTCTCTCTCTCTCTCTCTCTCTCTCTCTCTCTCACCAGGTGCATAACAGCAGTAGGGAGCTTTTATCCCAGGCATATCCCTGAGAATTTCGGGAATTTCTCCCAGACCCTCCTGGTCACACTGCCCTGGCAGCTCCTGCTCACTCACTCACTCACACACACAAATGCAACACTTCCACCACCCCTCCTTCACAACACAATTGATAGACACAGCCCAAAGAGCAGACACCTGGCTGTACGTGCACATCCACCCACACACACCCTGGGGAACCTCAGGGATCAGCAGAAACACTCTAGAGAAACAGGAGAAGACAGAAGGAACCAGATGCAAGATAGCACTCAACAAAACTGACTGAGAAGGGGGCGAAAGGGGGTGTTCAGCGAGTTGTGGGCAAAATTGTGACAGAAACAGACACATATAGGCAATTGAAATGTCAGTGTGTACAAAAAGCAAACAGCGTCAACGATCATTATGTTTAATTTGAATTATTATTTGGTAAACCAGGATGGCACAAGTACTAAACAAAGTATACGAAACTAAGTTTAGAAACATCCCACCCTAAGAGTCAAGCCATGAAAGTGTTAACAGTTTATCCATGCTTGTCAACAAGGGTGCAGCCGACCTGTCATTCCGGAGTTAACACCACCTGAGTGTTCTGTCAGCTTCACTTCCTCTCCTTTCTACTGCTTGCCAATCAAACATCCACCCCACAAAACGCACTTGTGTGCATCCAACTACAGAGCATGCTGTGTGATCCACAACTTTGGATTTTTTGGGAGTGGACGCTAATGTGATGGAAGCCGAGTCGGCATCAACCAGTCACCGATGACATCATTGATTTATTTCAGTACAGTACTATAATTTAAAAAAAAAAAAAAAAAAAAAAAAGGACAGAATCCTTTGCAATGATCAATAGTCACTGAAAACACTACGTTTACGCAAAACATACACATTAGGACAAGTGACTTGGAAACTTGTCCACATTCTGGACCCACCACAGCAATGGCCTCTGAATTGTTGGAAATTGCCCTCTTTGTGTGTGGTGGAATAATTTCCCACTCTCCTCTCACTTTGATTGTGTGGGCTGGGGAAAAAAAGGGTTGACCTACTGGAGTCTGGCGTTTTCCTTCTTGCTTCACCTTCACTTACCAAAGCTGCACAATCAGGAGTAGATAACAATCTAAGTTGATGACGGTGACTCAGGTGTTACTGGTAGCATCTCTGCCATTCCCTCAAGGACGGCAAAAATATGTGACTAAGAAATGGATAGTTGACCTCAAGCTCGAAAAGTCATTGTGGAGTAATAAGCTTGACTAGTCGATTTGCCTGAATGATGGTGGCCATTCTAGATAGAAACCAAAGTATGGAGTGGATTGAGCGAATGCCATCAAGCGCACGCACGCACACGCACACACAAACACACACACACTCGCACACACACAAGGTTTACTATCCAAACACTGCGGGCATAGTTCCAGTATGTGCTCTTCTTCATTTCTTTCCAACTGTGTCTGCACCTTTGGGGCCAAGGTAAACACGCCAAGCCCTATCTTTGTAAGTTAGTGCCTGTGTGCTCGGGATAAAAACGGGCGCATCTTCATTTTTCTGTTGCAGCAAGTCTAGTATAGCATGTTTGTGACTTTGGCAGACCGTGCTGCGTGTCATGAGGTGTTCTAGGAACTGATGGCTGATGTTTTCTATTTCACTACACCTGGTGCATTTGTAAATTTAATATAAAAGGTAGATTAAGTTAGTACATTTTAGACTTGGTAAAACCACGTCTAACTTGTGGCGCAGGTGGTGTAACAGTCGTGCGTGCAAGCTGGTCTCCAAATGTCCATTTCACATGTATTGCCGACTATAGTTTCCTCAAGGGGAGATCTTGTATGAACATGACCAATGACAGAATCAGTGATTCTATTTCTGCTTCTGCAATGTCAAACTCCGTTTGCTTCCAACACACCTGATTTTAATGCAAATGAGGGATTTACCAATTGGGCTACCAATCACAATGTGGAATGATGAAAATTCTTCCTTACTCCCAATTCTATCTAGTCTAGGAAAATACCAAAATAAAATACCTATGCAGACAATTAGAGTGTGCTAGACTTAGTAATAGGCCCCTACATGTGTGTAATAGTCGTATGTCAGCATCTAGCTCTAGGACAGGCCCACCGCTTCCATTTCCGTGGGTAAACTCAAATTTGAAGAGAAACAAAATTAAATCTAAATTAAATTAAGAACTACAGCTCTAGCTATATGCTATGATTTTAATGGGCTATGCCATGACAAATACTGTTTTTCTAACCTTTGTGCTTCTTTCAGAATAAAAATAAATTAAGTAAATGTCCGAATCCAGTCACATGTTTGCATGTTTACTGACGCTATTATGAATTGCTAAAATGTGATGCTGGATGTAAGATTTCTAAATAAATAATTGACTAAATAATAATAATAATAATAATAATAATAATAATAATAATAATAATAATAATAATAATAATAATAATAATAATAATAATAATAATAATAATAATAGATGAAGAAATACAATGATTGACAAATTAACATTAAGAGAGTGAGGTTTCATAAAAATACAAGGAGGTCTGCAGCATGTGAGTGACACTGTTGCCTCACAGCTGTTTGCTGTCTCCATCAGTCATCTGGTCTCTGTTTCACAGACAATTCCTCTGTGACTCGCTAATAGACTTACAACCACCCACCCAGCCATCCGTTCCGTCCTGAACTGCTATTGGTTCCCTGGGGTTCTGGGACCTCCTCCACACTTGGTGCACTTAAGGTGGTTGTGCAAAGGTGAAAGATCTAGTCACTGAACAGTGTGTTTAATCATGTGGGAAATGAAATTTGAGTGAGAGGCCATCATTCCAACATTTATCCTTTATTTTGTAATTCTGAAACAAAAATAAAGAAGAAAGAGCTGAATGAAAATTCTGGCAGTGTTCTGAGGAGGCCTGTCTATCATGTTTTATGCTGCGGTCTCATCCTGTGGGTATATAAGTGTCTTTAGAAAGCTCAACTTTGGAAGCACTTATACATGTTGAACTGTTTTAATCCATAAAAATGCTGAGTTTTGACCTCAGATGCTCCTGTTCAGCTTTTTGATATGATGTACTAGTTGCATAGATGAAGACGGTAACACAAAAGTGGGCGCATCCTCAGGTCACCAGTTGGTTGAGGATGCGCGTATACCAAACATTCATCATAATTGAACTCAGCAGTGTCTTCTCCACATTTCCAATAACTAATACATTTCAGGTGAAGGGCTTAAGGTCATCCCTGAAGTGGGGATTGAAGTGGTTAGCACATCAGCCTCACATTCAATAAGTTCTAGTTTTAAGGGTCTGATGGAGTTCAGTGAAGCCTCTGAATAAGTCGTCAATAAGTGTGATCACAAGTGGTTGTCTTTACAGTATGTGATTTCTAATGCGCCTAAATTCAGCCGGGAAAGATTCCAGCTCACCCGAGACCCACAAGCGGAATCTCAAATGGATGGATGGATGCTTCATAGAGTTCCAGAAGGAACTGGAGAAAGAATGGGTTAGTGGGAGGTTAGGGAGTAAAAGACAGCGCTCCATCACAATGATTTGTCCTGGCAGCGCTCCGACAGGAGCTCTCACAACATGAAGAGAGGGGCACAAGAGGAAGTAGAAGTCAGCCATCCTCGATCATCAATCACCATATGTGGTGCTGACAGTAATTGTTCACAGACAAAAGGGAAATTTGCTGGATACCAGCGGCAATAACATTTTGGCTTGGAAACAGAACTATGAAATCTTGGTAACATGATACCGGTATTTTATTTTATTTATCTATTCGCTCCCCCCTCGGCTCCTTCATATCAGATTGGATGGGAAAACTGTCACGTGAAAACTGAAACATACTGAATGAGTGAAGAGTGTAATTCATAGCAGTCAAGATAAGTGAAGACGAGTGTCAAGCAGACGCAAAAATAAATAAATAAAGCTCCTCTGTAATCCTTAAACCAGGCCACTATGTTCCTATGTTTGTATTCTTAAATTCATTGTTGCTGGATAATAATTTCAATTGTAATACTATTACTGTAATAAATGTTCCAAAAATACTATTGCCCATTATTAACCATGCTAACTCATACACACAGGAAACGTGCTGAATGTATGAGAGGAACTGAGGGGTGAAATAAAAGAAGGGAACTCAAGGACTTTGGCTCCTCACCGAGTGCTTAACAATATCTCCATCATCATCATGTCATCACTCAATTAAAAGGTTAGGCATGTTTATTCTTTCTATTAGCAACATTTACAAAACATCAACAAGCACCTATTACTGAGTCTCTCTGCCTCCAGGCAGTCACCGCTAATTGTGGTTCTTATGTAACGGTCTGCGTGAGTGTGTTTGCATTCTCTGAGGATTAGACAAATGGTTACAATTTTAAAAATTATTTTACAAAAAACTGTATATTCAGAGAAATTAAATCTCTTTGTCAGGTAAATCAATAAAAAAAAAGGCAGTTTAGTAAGCACTGCAAAATGATAACAGTCTTTTTTCAAACTTTATCCTGAGATAGTCCGATGTATATCTTTGAATTGTCAACAGAATTAATACAATCGCCTATACTAACTTCTAAACATTTCAAAAAATATCTGAATGTACATTAACAAATCTGTCTTGACGTATTCATTTGCTGTATTTTGAGCATTGCTGATTTTTCACATTGATTTTTTTTTTGCCCATTGCAAAAATGCTGACATTTGATTTTTTACTCGACATAAAAAAAATTCAAGTATGAGCTAATGATACCAACACCACAGCTACAAACTCACCAAGGATGGCTCTGCACCAGGTCAACATAAACCAACATAAGAAATCTGCGTCGCCCCAGCACTTCATTAAATAATCAAAAATATGATTCAAAATTATTTTTAACCCCAGAGGTGAAAAAAGTTTGACACACACGCATACACATTCACACACACACGTATATATAAAATAACCCCCCACCAAGACACTTTATCGTGTTTTGTTTGAGATAAAAAATTGAAATATACTATGCTTCTCCCACAGACCAAAGGCCATTCCAGGAAGATCTTGTGGTCGTCCTTCTAACCTTCTGTCGTGTTCATGCATGTGTGTCTGTATTCAATGAACAATAGGCACTCCTTCAATTGTTTTGTTATCAGTCCCCCCCCCCCCCCACACACACACAGACACACACACACTCACGGGATCTAGTAAAAGTGCCTGTATACTGAAATACTGTCGCTTTAGTTAAAACTTAATATTATGCATTAAATTCAATAAATGTCTGTATTGTGCTAAGCAGGAAATGGACCACTATGCAGCATGATGTCTGCGATAATGACGCGTGTGCGAACTTGTGGCTTACTCTGCTGCCAGTGTGTGTGAGTGTCTGTATAGTTTAGTCATATGGGGGGGTGGGACCGGGTTCAGTGGTAGGACAATCTCAACCATGCTGGTATTCGTGAGAGGCTCCCAAAACCTCTGATGGTATGAGAAGGGAGTGGAGGTGGGATGGTTGTGCCAGGGATGTGATCAAATCTTGGTATTTTATCTCTTTGAGATGAAAGGAAGTCAACTGGTGAAATGCTGTCATGGAATTTTACTTACTTCCACTGAGGGCGACATGTTAATATATAGTACACTCCCTTATATTTATATTCGTACCTCTCAAACAACAAATTGTAGACATGTGATTGATGTCAGTACTGTATATTATGTGCACATTTCCATTTTTAATATTTTCATGTCTTTAATTATATACATACTATGCAGATCAACGGATGCTGCCAGCTAAATAAATAAATAGATAGATAGATAGATAGATAGATAGATAGATAGATAGATAGATAGATAGATAGATAGATAGATAGATAGATAGATAGATAGATAGATAGATAGATAGATAGATAGATAGATAGATAGATAGATAGATAGATAGATAGATAGATAGATAGATAGATAGATAGATAGATAGATAGATAGTACAATTATGACCCAATGTACCCCAATGTAAACCAACTTGACATGGTTCATCTATATACAGTAGATACCACCTGCGTGTGCATCCATTTTAACTAGATTTGCACTGTTTCAAGTTTTTTTTGACACACAACAAATAAAAAAGATTATACACGAGGTAACCTATCAGCCATGTACACGTAAACTTGGCACAGGAAGTAAAATAATCAGATTGCTGACAAGAGCCAAAATAAACATAGAAAAACAATGAACATTGAGAGAGTGAGAAACAGAAAGAGAGAGAGAGAGAGAGAAAGAGTGTGTACATTTTGCCATATGCTGTTTAAAAAAAGCATCTTTTTTTTCTACTCTCCCTGAAACCAGCCCATCCTGCATGTATTATGTACTTTGTATGAAATAATAGTAAATAGCTAAAATTACAAATATAACTTTATACTTGGAGAAAAAAATCAGTTTTAGAGTTTTTCATTTCAAAGTTTTCATGCAAAACGAGTCTTTTGAGTAGTGAAAATTTCACCATAATAAAAATGAACTTGATTATTTATTTCAATTTATATTATATAAATTTATATGAATAATTTATTTTTGCTTGAGTGTATTCATCATACAATTTGCTTTTTGCAGTGTGATATACTGCTGGGATTTGCCGCTATTCTTTGAAGAATTTAAAATGAACAGGTTGAAAAAAAATAATAGAAGTGCTTACATTGCATGTAGGAGAAGCAAAGCTGTTTGTCTAAGGCCTTTGTACTCTTCCTTGTGTGAAGTTGGCTACTCGATAAAGACTGCTCGCCTCTTAGATATGAAGAAAAAGAGTGAGGGAGGGATGTCAAAACAAACACCAAAATAAACACAGGGCATCACCCCAAGCGCCTATCTCTCACAAACATTTACTGTACTGTGGCACAACAAATAATAAGTCGACAAGTGAGGAAAAATACAACTTAACACAAAATAGATATAGTATAGGAACTGTTCGAGAAGTAAAATGTAGTTCAAATTTACAGTTGAATCATTCCTTTCAGGTATTTTAATTGCCCAACATTGAATTGGAGAAGGAAGGAAAACATGAATAATTTAGTGGGCTACTTTTTAGGCCCGAGAACAGGGTCGGAACATGCAGACAAGGAGAAAATGAGGCAGACATACTGTAGTGTAGATGTCAAGATTAGAAGCAGCGAGAATGTGGAAAGAGCTTCGGTGGGACAGATGATGGAGAGATAACTAAGCCAATAAGGTCTTGAGATTGGAAGAAAGAGACTTTTCTCTACAGTTCAGGGTTCAGAATGTCAACCCAAAACAATCCTTGTGCCAAAGGAAACTTTATTCAACAAATATAATAAAAATGGAAAAATGTGATGAACTTTATGTTGAATTTAATTCATGGTTACCAACACTGAGCAGTATATGAACAGTAAATCTCTTTTCTTTCATGCAAACGCCCATCACAGGCTGAAAGCAATACATCTACAAAATCTTGTTTGTTGTTTCACAATTAAGAATTTAGGGGCTCATCAGGTCTTAATGAGGAATTTTCTCAATCAGTTGTGATTGGGAATTAGTCTCCCCTTCAATCCAGTAGTGTCAACCAGCTCAACAAGAACCAGATGGGGTCAGTGATTGCTTCTCATCTCCCCACTGCTTGACCTATGTAAGTACCCCAATGGCCCCATCAGCAAAGACGCTCAGTATTTGTAGCACAAACACTCTCTCAGAACAGCATGCTACTTCTGCACTCTTGATGTTATTAATTACCGTAATTTTCGGACTATAAGTCGCACCAGAGTATAAGTCGCACCAGCCATAAAATGCCCAAAAAAGTGAAAAAAAAACATATATATGTATATAAGTCGCTCCTGAGTATGTCGCCCCCCCACCCAAACTATGACAAAACCCGCGACTTATAGTCCGAAAATTACGGTATATCAAACGCCACTTTAAGTTGACCACACCTGAGCAGTGTTTAATTTCTTGTTTATTTGCGCCCCAAGGCAAAGAAATTAGAAGAGCTTGGAAGCCAGGAAGTGTCCTTTCAATGGGGAAGCAGCTTTAAAATATAATGACACACTTCATTGCATCGGACTGCAAATGTATATGGCACGAGACCTCGGGATAACCCCGCATGACCCTCCGAGCCGTTGAACTGCGGCGCCATCAAAACAAGGCCTCACCGGTCGATGCTCTCCTCTCGCTCCTCTTGTTATTCGTTCAGTGTGTAGAACAAATTTCCCCATGTTGCAGTCATATAGGGATCAGCGCGGCGAACTGTGCCCAACCTCGGTTTACCTTTTGGAGCTTGTTACGATGCCGTAAAGTTCATGCCTGACAGATCCAATAACCCCTTCTCTGTTGTTCTCGAAGAAAATTGCTCGGAGCTATCCTCTTGGAGAAAAAAGAATTTAAAAAAAACCCCGCTTGCCTCACCCCACGTTAAAGGTTAGGATCCTTATCATAATTAATTCAATAAAGAGGTAATGTGCTGCAAACCCGGCACCCCCCCACCTGCTTTGTCCAGTGTGCTGGGCCATATAAGCTTACACGTCCGCGTTCTCTCACTGACTTTAGTGTCAGAAATAATATGGAGCAGACAGCAGTTAGACAGCGATAGGTATGTCTGCACTGGTGCGAGTAAAGATCCCTAATTGAATTTGTTTTAGACTTTAAAAAGATACTTTCAGGGGTTTGTGTTAATAACCTAATAATAATAAGAAATGGAAAGCTGATCCGAGGGCAACGGTGGATGGAGGTCATCTCTAATTGGAAAAACTAGAATGGGCTCTTAATAATTTGCTACCATCCTGTGCCATGCACACACACTAGATTTAAGGCTTGCTACAAAATCAAAGGGCCACTTGGACAGGAACATAAAACTAATTTGATTGGCATCAAAACGTGTATGGACTAACCTTAACTGGGGATACAAAGATAAATTGAGATAACAGATCATACAGTGTTCATTAAAATTTAGAAAAGAAAATAGCCTGCATAACCAAAGAAAAAAGGTTTGTTTTCTTTCTACCTGCACATTTTTTTTTTTCAAGTTTGTCCATTTGTCACTGGTTATGATAAAATGCGTTAAAATCTAAGAATATTTTCTGTGAAAACAGGATACTACTTGTAATCACAACATTTTAGTGTAATTGAGGATATGACCTGGCTTTAGTTGAAACTAAATAACTGGTTGTGTATATTGTTTAACACGAGCCTTTATTATTGCTGCAGCTTTTAGTAGAACTGGAGGAGTGATCCCAATTAATTTCCTTTTACAGTAAAAATAAACTAAAGATATTTGGGAGGCAAAACTAACTTTTGATGTTTTATTGCCAGGTATCACCATCGGGTGAACAACTTGGAATAATTTGTCCCAAAACATCACGTTTATAGTTTAGCAAAAGTATTGGAACAGATATTAAAATTAAACGTCCACAAATAAGAATATTTACTTGCCAATCGTTTGTTTACAATCATTTCTGCAGGCCTGTGGAACCTTTCACACAAACTGTGCTTTAACAGGCTTTTGGAGCAACGTCTTTGAGCGGTTGTTTATGACATTATTTCACGTCGTCTTCTCTTTAGCAGGTAAAAAGCATGCTTTGAGTTCAAGTTGACGTGACAAGTTTTAAAGCTTTTACTTCTTGCCGCTGATACTCAATTTTTTTTAGCAGAATTATGAATTCATAAACATTTATATATAGTATATATATTTTTTTAAATAACCTATTTCCTCCTCTGTATTTTATCGGAAAAGTTTAGAAATTTTGAAAATAAAATACTGATCACTCTACATGTTTCAATGTCACATCTAAATATTATCAGTCTATATAAATCATCGTAATAATAATAATATTTATAATCGCCGATACTTTTTGGTAGTAAGTATTTATATCTTTCCGTGGGAGTTATTTTTGTTTTCTTTTAAACCTTTATGAGGACATTGAGTCCCGGTAGTTTGCAAAGTAAAAAAAAATGAGTAAAACATTTTAAAAATTTTAATAAAAATAATTTTAAGGGTAACATACATTTGGATAAGTAAAGCCCTTGATCAATTAAACAGGTTGATTGAAAAATGTGAAAACATAACATTTCTTAACTTTTCAACTGTGATAGCTTCCATTCTTCTTTAGTCTTTGGAATGCATCTGAGAGAGTTTCTGTCCCATTACTTTAGTCCACATGTCATTTAATCCAACATTTAAGCTTACCGTTATATCCTATCCCAGTCAAAAGAGAAAACTGGTATAGCGAAAGCGGCATGCGGCCGCTCGAATATGAACTAAAGAACTTGTACTTGCGTGTTTACAGAGTGACAGTGGATGTAGGGTCGACTTAATTCTTAGTCAGATCAGGTTAACTGACCAACGTTTGCACCCTCACACCACTCCAAGCCTTCCCTCACTGCTAAATTGGATCAAGATGACACCAATAATTGGCTCAAGCTGGGGCCGGTGTGCAGAACCAATGATGCATATCTAACTCCTTTTGTTGCAATGGTGTCCCTTTTCCTGTGCCGTACTCCATTTGGAAGGGTTTACCTTGGCTCCCTCACAAGCGTTTTAGCCCAATCCCCCGCTGAACACAACAGCCGACTGACATCATGAGAGCAACGGAAAGGTTACATTTTTCACAGATGTCTGGGAAATTATCGGCATGCTTGGATTTTGATGGTCACACAATGATTCCCTTTTGTTCAATATCTCATGGGGGGGCACACGCAGAGAGAGGATGAGGTGTTTTGGGATAAAATGTCCTGCCTTGATATTAATATCTGTGACCTTTTGGGGTGAAAATAGATTCAGAGAGCCACATGGAGAATTCTCCCGAGTGCTGAGTAGTTGTGACTAGACTGTGCCATTCATGTAAAGTAATTCCAAATGCATAAATAAACAAGGAACAGTACACTGGGAAGTTGCATAAAATGATATTAACCTAATAATGATTGATAATAATGAAATAAATGTCCCTTTTAAAGTAAAATAGCTGCAGCCAAGCTCATAAGTAGCTCAATGATTCATTCCTTTCATGAAGCTAATTTATTGTTTTATGGATATGGCAAAGTTAGATGTTTGAAACTCTAATGAATTTTAAGTAAATTGTGAGAAAGTGCGGTGCAGAGAATGTTAGAAAGCTTAATTAATAATAATATACATCTCACATCACCAGCTAGCAACATGTGTTAAATTAAATAGAGATGACATGTTTGTTATGCTTGGACATTCCTGACTACTGGAATCTACTTACAGTCTTCAGGTTGCGAAGTTTCCTGGCCACAGCATCGGCTTGGCCCCATCTTTTCCTCACTTCTTAAAAGGTTCATGAAGAAAGTCAAATTGTTTGATATTTGATAGTCACATAAGCCAGTGCCTTTGCGAAAAAAAAAAAAAAAAAGTGGCCTTCCAAAGCACATGGGATGATAGCAACTATTTGACGATGTTGCAAATTATCAGTGCACAATCAGTGGTGTGTTTCCCCAACCCTGGCTGATACGTTCAAGTAGGTTGTCTGGAAATGTATCTAAAGCTTTCTATTATGGTGATGTTTGGGCACAAAAACTCACCTTGTTAAACGTGATTGAAGCAAAGCCTCATGGATCCCATCGCTTGGTTACCACGGATACTAATCAGATTTCCACCTAGGAGAACGCACAAAGGATTTTCTGATCAAACACTATGACTTGACCAAGGCGGCTGACCGCCTCCATTATCTAACATGTTTTCTATGGATGTGGGGTCAAGCGCAGTGTAAGGCTCACTGAGAAATTCTATACCTGTCTTTGGGGAGCAAGCTGTGGGTAAAGCCACCAGTTGCATAAAAAGGCAAGAAATTGATCTCAAGAGGGTCAAAGGCAGACCTCGGTTCTACTCACATCAGGGGACAATTGCAAGTAACCCTGAAACATATGACCATCTGTAACAATAGTTTGGAGAGTGAAGAGAGCAATAATGCGGGTTGAGCAGATTCATAAAGTACTTGATCAATTCAGGGCTGGTAGTGTGGCTTTAAACGCGTCAAAGAGGGCTACAGTAATGCTTTCAGTCAGAGTGAAGCCAATCACTTGCTCCTCTGTTTATTGACACACGACTGACCTTTGAGCCCAGCTTGTGCGTGCCAAGATGTACGGTATTAGTCATGGTCACACTGAGTGTGTGTATGTGTGTCCTGGTGAATATAGAGGACATTTGTGTGCGGGGTAAGTTAGCTAAAAAAAAAAACTTGCCAAAGCCAAAACCACACAAATTCCCCATGTGATAGTTTTAAGAGGTGTAAACAAGCAGAAACTAAACTGTTACAAAATGTTTGCTTTAGAAGAAAATCACTTTTTAACCTGCCAAAATCCGAAACTTTGAATTTGCCTGGCAAGCTACTGTAGATGAGTGGAGTAGTTTAGTTGTGATTAATGCATGGAATAATCATGTTAGAAAATAAAATAACTCTTAAGGGAAAAAAACATTTTTAAAAAAATGGCTCCAACGCCACCTGGGGTTCTCATATTAACAACAATCGTATTGTCTACTTTAATGATATTTTTAATGACATATTTTAATGGGGCTAAGAATGACTGATTGTGATTTCTTCTCATAACATGAGCACATTTTAAAATATATATAAAAGACTTACATATACCGTAGACAACTTTATTGTGTATTATGTAGATTAAATGTAAAACAAGCTGTTGGGTTCAACTCAAGTTTGAAAGGAATGAATCTGTTCACTGTCATTTAATAGTTAATAAATATACAATGTAGTTACGATTAATTGATTAAATAATTCAGTCACCTTGGCCTTCTTTTTAGCAAAAATCATTTACTATGGTTTGTTTTTTCAGTGCACTGTGGCAGGCGTAATGTCAGATTTTTTTTAACGTGTTTATCATGGCCTGATTTTCTGGACATATCTAAAACTGTGATGTTAACATTACCATCGTCCACCAGAAGGTGCAGCGTGCTGTTTGAAATTGCGTGAGGTGCATACCACAGAAATTTTGCAACGATTCTATTCATGGAAAGAGAAGTGAGAGAAAGAGGCAGGCAAATTGTTGGGATGGAATAGAAGACAGAAACGCAGAGTGTTGAGTGGTGAGAGTTCGACTGATTCTATTTCACTTAATGTAACCATGGAGTGCTGAGAGCCCGCTCTGGGGTCTTTAATGTAAATAGCCGTCACTGGCCCATCGCTCAGACACATGTGAATGCACCGAAGTCGTGTTATATGACTCTGTCTAACCAAACAGCACTCACGGACACAAAAGTTCTTGCTCCTGCTCGTTTCCCATCACTGACATGAAGAAGGAATGAAGGGAGACAGACGGAGCCAGAATGAGAGAGAGATCATGGCGGTGAGGGAGGAAGCATTTCTTTGGCATGAGGCAAAATACAATTACTAGGGAGACATACTTTTCCAAGACAGGAAAAAAAAAAATATGGAAGCATACAAGGAGACAGAGCTCTCCTGAAGTGAAAGGTTCATGATCAGGGTCCCGCGTAAAGTTTAGTCCTCCCGCAGGGGCTTGATGAGGGTCCCATGACCTGACTAGCTGCTTGCCTGATCTTGAGACACCTGATTGACTGTGGCGCATTCCATAATATGACCAACTTACATTTGTATTGCTCTACCCCATTAAAGAATGAGTTTACTGAAGACAGATAGGAGATGCTAAATTTGTTCAATAGAATTTGCAAGCAGTTTTTTTTTTTTTGGGAAAATAACTATGAAGTAATTCTGTCTTACATAATTGGACTATTCTTTACGATACTGATAAAATCACCCATAGAGACAGCAGTGAGAAGTTCAACTTTAAAGTTCATATTAGTTTCCACGCCCACCAAGTCAGCTATACGTCAGTCAGCGTCCTCATCACATGTGTCAAACCATGACGTTTGCCTCTGGTAGCTCTCGCATCCTCACCCTACAAGCTAAAACAATAGCACACATCCTTCCATTGTGCTCTGATGCCAAAGCTTCAGAGCAACAGGGCCCCCAGCAATGTGGGCATACATGTGGTGCCCATCCTGTTCGCAGGCATCATGCCTGGCCACACGCGTCTACCGACAGTTAAGGGAAGTGGACCTTCACACATGCAAGCATAAGTGGGAATCCATTAAGTTCCACGATAAACAAACTCAAAGCGTGCCGCTTCCTTTTCCTATAGTGGAGAATTTTCATCCACTTTGACCTGAAGGCTGACAGCTCGAGGCCCTGAGCCAGCGCGTAGAGTTGAAAGACAGGGCAATGCCTGTGGGTACAGTGTATAGGTGAGAGGTCAAAGACAATACAAATTATCACGCTTGTTACATAGTAATCGATGTGGCCGAGAGGTCGGTTTCTGCGCTCTGAGGAATTCCTGGACTATGTCAAAAGCTTTGCTATGTTAATGTCCTATGTTCAGCTTCCGTAATCAACTGTACTTTCCCTTATTCATCCAGTTTGTGAGTTTCCGTACTGCTCATACAAAAACCTCTCCAAAACCTCAAATACCAAATGTTGTCGCTTGTGCTCAACAACTGGCAAAGCACCAAGAGGATCTTTTGGAATGAAGGAAAGCCAACCCCAGAGGTGAATCCATGTAACAAGTTCTACAAAAGAATTACAGATGTGCATCTGGGGTCACGTTGTGTCCGCCTTTGCTTAACAAAAGGTGATTCTTTACTTGACATCATGATAAGAAGAGGAAGAGGTTTAGTAAAACATCTCCAGCAAATGGAAACAAATGGCAAACTAAAAATATAAAATTCTTTTTACCGCACACTGCAATGACGACGATTTCAACCCACCAATTCAAACATCCCCATCACGCAATGGAGCCCACATTACACAAGTGGATATTATTCATAACAGTAACAGCAGGCTCTGCCTCTGCAGTGCAGTAAACTAAGCAAGAAATTTCCCAAACTTGTATGGATCTTATCTGCACCACATCTCGGCTCATTCAAATTTGAACTTCCACTCTTGGTTTTATGGACACGCCTCTGAAATGGTCAAATGTATCATAATGAAGATTGCATGTCAGTGGATCAGCCACATTAACACGCCATTTAAAACAGATTTCTTCTTCCAGTTTGCACACACACACAGTGTGGTCCTAGCGCTGTCTCCATCGTAACTTGAGACCGGAGAGGACTTTTCAAAGGAAAGCAGCTCAAAGCTAAGTGAGAGCAGCTGATGTTGCATCATACTTCAAACATTCTTCAATTTAACAATATGTCAAAGGGTATGGAGAGTTCCTTGGGGTGCAGGCACACACACACGCACACACACACACACACACACGAAAAATCTTAAGGATCTCATTTAAGATTAGGAATAACGCCGACACCTTTACAAATAAGTCCAACCTGTGTGTCAAACACATTAATTCCGCTGAGCGCATCGCACAATATTAGTAACTCTTTCAATATTATTAACCAATTCTGTTATTCCACTGATATGTTCTTAAGCAGCGGGGGGTGAGATTCTCACCAGTGGTGGACATTGCAGATGTTTCTGGAACTTTCTGAAGCCATCTGTTGCAGTGTTTTCCCACCACATGAAGAGGCAAGGCCAACATCAGTATCAACTGCCCCACTGTGTCACGTGACCCACTTCATGTGACCAAGGCAGACAGGCCTGTACGATGACCGTCATTGCAGCGGTCATCTCAACCGGGTCGGCCCACGCAGGCCCGGGCCACTGATCTGAGGCGAGGCGGAGAGAGGAGGCAACTGTCAGCAACATCAAACGCATGAAACCTCCCACTCGCAAAGCACTCTGCTGGCCTGCAGATATAGACAGCAATGGTGGACACACTGAGGTCAGACACACAACTGGACACGCGTACAAGCACATTCTTCAACACATATACGCTGAGTTCAACCGGCCAAATGAAATCTTGTTCTGTCGTTTCACTATTGTGGCTTAGCAGTTTCTAACAATGAGTCTTTTTGAAAGCTCTCTGATTTTTCAGTTACCATGAGTACTTATTATTTATTTATAAAGAATTACATGGCTTGCTGACAAGACTAAGAAAGCAATTTATTGAAAAATACTCAAGTTTTAACTTTTAACTCACACTGCTCCGCCATTTTTGCTGAGATTGCACCTTTTTAAACTTTGTACAATTCCTGCCATTAATCCCAAATCTTGGTTAAAGGAGAACATTCCCTGCCTTCAATACAAATGTCGGCGATTTGATGGAAATCTAGCCAGCTTCTTGTACATAGTTTTCACCCTAAAGAACTGGAAGTTAAACTCATTTCTGTGGTTAGCTTCTCATATTTTGCAAATCTTATCTCCTCCAATACGAGAAATCCAAGGTTCCTTTTTGACATTATATAACATTACTGGTCTGCAACCACCTGCTCTACTAGTATCTCCTGATAAACGTTTTGTGAACAAAGTTGCTGGTGTCAAGGCTAGGATAACGCCTCCTTCCGTATCCTCCTTTCCAAATCTTCCCACGCAACAGCCAATCATTGATCATTTCTCTTTTGCCTCCTTGCAAGTCTTAACACCTCATGAGTACAATGAAGACTTCTTCTAGTCTATTAGATGAATAGCCCATCTGCAGAAACAAACCCACAATTGAGCATTTCCTCTGCAAATGGCAATAACAACTGTTTTTAGCATCTCGCGTGCAACTCAGTTTCCCTCTCAGCATCAGTACCATTGCATCCTCCTTCTTGTGCGTAATTCAATCGGGACCATCATGACAGTTACAAATCACTGTTTCTTCCGCTTTTGGAAGCTGAGGCTAAACTTGGAGACCGGCTCACTCAGCGGCCTAATTAAGAGCTAGAGTGTGTGTTTGTGTGCGTGCATGTGAGTGTCGTGTGTGTTTGTGTTTTTGTTGAATCCCATGTGTGACAAAGAAAGCTTGATTCTTCTCTTCATTCTTGACAACGCAATGTTAATCAAATATGTTGACAAGTATGTGTAAAACAAAAATCGTTTTGTCCATGATTGCGCTCACATAAAATGTCCATGACCCTACAAAACATTAAAGGATGTGACGCTAAAGTTTTGCTTGCAAAAAAACATCCTCATCATTGCTTAAGTGAGCAAGTGTCCACATGATTGACTGTGTATGACCATAATTAAATGGCATATTTGACAAAATATTCAAACAACACTTTGGTATCCTAGTAGAAAAAAACTTTTGTCGTTTTTCTCTACCCGAGTCTCACACACACTGCAACACAGAGCTAGAATGTGTGTCACCCTTACTGGGAGCAGCAGGAAGCTGGGAGGTGTAACCTGAGTGCGGAAGCAGGGACTGAATGGGGGTCCAGGGAGGGTAGAAGAAAGGCAATGGATTGGTAGGTGGGCAGGCAGGCGAGTGAGCGGTGGTGGTGGTAGCTTGTTTATTTAGTTTTCTTCATGTTGAACAGGGAACAGGTTCAGAGCGGGGTGAAACGGAAAGGTGTCGTGTGCGTGTGTGCCTCTGAGAGGGCGCGAGAAAGGGAGTGAGAGACAAATAAAGACAGAAACCAAGAGACAATGAGAGACAGAACTTTTGCGTACATTGTGGGAGATTAATTTATGGGGTGTGGGAATAGCTAATTCTCTAATTACATGTTGCCGTGGTATAAATGAGCTACCAAGTAAATTGCAATTGCGTCACAGCGCCACTGATGCGAACGAAGGCGCTTAGCATAGTGTAGTCGGTGAGGGGAAACTCATGCCACATGACAAAATGTGTCATCTCCCTGTTTTAATCAGGCATCTCCCCAAAAATCTGAAAATCTGAAATAGTGACTACTGTGGAGTCTGTTTTTGCAGACAGGCACATGTGTGTGCTTGGCCTAAAAACGGTCGCGTTTTGATTTTTGTACTGGAGCGAGTCTTGCTTACTGTGTTTGGGAATTTGGCAGACGGCGTTGTGCCTTGATGAGCATTCTGGCGGTCTGAGATCGTTTTATATTGCACGCCACTGGCGCACATGACAATTCTATAAAAATGCCAAAATAAAAAAAACACTAACTATATTTCATGCTGGACTTGCCCTGGGCACAAAAATAGGAACTCGCAACAAATCACTACCTTAATGCATTGTTCTCTGTTTTCAGGAATTACTGTTTCTTCAAACATGTTTTTTAGAAACAAATCTTTAATTCAATTCTAGCAAAGATAAGCTTTTTATAAAGTAAATGCATCACCTTATTTATTTTATTTGGCTTTTGGGGAGCACTTGATAAAAATGAGAAGTGTCTCATCGGTGAGGATGTGATCACACTGTGGAAACTTGCAACATTTCATTTTTTCCTATTCAATGAAGTCTTAAGCAGTAAGGCCATATTGCTTTTGACACACATTATTTTATATCATTCTGTTGATGTGTGTGTACGTGTGTGGAGGGGGGGGTCTATGCACCTGCGTGTGAGACGTTGTGGCTTGAGAGTGAGAACTCAAGGTCGGTCTTATTCCCCCCCTCCTCCTCCTCCTCCTCCTCCCTCATAGAGGAGGAAGAATGAGCATGGGGAGAGTGCAGACTGAAGGCTAGAGGAGGCACAATGATAGGAACAGTAAGTGGGGGGAGTTGGGTGATAGTTTGGGTGGACAAGGGGGCACTGTGACATTACTACATCTGGCCTCCAAAAGATCCCTCTGAAGCCACTTCATAATTAGAATGAGCGTGTGCAACACATTACCCTTTTTTTCCCCATTAAGAATGACTAGAGAAGTTGACAGGGCAAGGAATTTGGGAAAGATGGAAAGATCAAAATGTAAAATTTACAAATAACACACTTGTTTTTATTTTTTAAAGGGCATTTGAGTGTAAACTCCAAGGGTGCTGCATTTGCAGATATCACAGCTCCGCACAAGCATAAAAACTGGCGTATCCTGATTTTTATGTCGACGCCAGCCTCGTTGCGCTTGCGTGAGAATTTGATAGACACGGACACTTAGCCAACGTTATGTATATTATCTTCCCTTGGAGATCAGCTTTCAGTTTCTAATAAATGTCTCAACCTATTGCAGGACAAAAGTAGATCAGTTTATCCTTCCGTCATGACAAGGACTGCATGAGAATCCTGCTATATTTAAAGAGACTGAGAGCAGGATCTTTGATTGGCATTAAATCAATTTGGCTATGTCAGTGCCCACAACGGCGCACAATGCCCTTTTTAAAATGTGCCATTCTCATCGCACAGGTTTGGTAAAATACCAAAACTTACTCCAGCTATCCCTTGCACATATTTTAGGCCACGCTTCACGCCAGACTCTCAATGGGCATGAAAATAGAGTGGTTAGCTTCACAGTTTTGGGTTTGAATCTCATCTCATGCCGTCCGTCTTGCGTGGAGTTTGCATGTTCTCCCTGTGCTGGGTGCTCCGGCTTCCTCTCATTTTTCCAAAACATCCATGTTAGGTTAATTGAAGACTAAATTGCCCATAGGTGTGAAAGTGAATGGTAGCTTGTTTGTCTGTGCTTTCTCATCCGAACTCAGCTTGGATACTTTACTTTTATGACGACAAGCCATGTAGAAAATTAATGGAGAGTTATGATGGGGGAAACATCAAAACATATGGAAGGTTGACCAGCATCCCTGTGACTGATTGTGTTAAATCATGGAGTTTTCAATTCATTCACTTTATTTGGAATAAAATACACTCACACATGCACACACAAACCTGACCTTCCGCTCACCTTAGTTCATCAAGTTGAAAATCAAACCAACGTAGCTACACACACAGATCCGAAAGACCTCTGCATCGTTGCATTTGTTAACTCACGACTGACTGAGTTCACAGGTTTGCATGCAACACGAGAGGCTGCCTACCAGCGCAAGGACCCCCCTCCCTCACTCTCACTTTGTTATTTTTATAATTTAAGATTGCATTGACCAAGGGATAAAGTGACAGGAGGAGCGTGGCACTGATAAGGCAGTTAATACTCTGCTTTCAAGAAGGTTAAAGGTCACCTTTGCTCCACCGGGGAAAGCATGGGTTGTTTTGAGAGACTATGATCATTTGGAGGGATAAAGAAGCTTTTATCTATCATAAAGTGTATATACTAATATCTCTATGAACACCCTTTTGGTAAAATCACGGTGGAGGGTATTTCAGAGCAGAAGTTTTGTCGTATTAGAGGAAATACAGGGAGATTAGTTGTCGGATGTGGTCAGGCAAGTGCTATTGCTTCAGCATTGCCTTTGTGTTCCATCTGCAGTCCAGATGAAAAAATAAATAAAAAAAGCTGTTTTCTAAATATGCTGCATCCCTTTATTTCGTCTTTGGTATTGATTAATGTGTGCACTCATCGGCCATAAACTGAATCATTGCAATAATAAAACTCTTGACACGTTTTTTGTTAAAAAAAAAAAAAAACAGACAGTGTGTATTATTTTGTGCTTTCTAGTGGGGAATTAATAGAATAGAATGTTCTAAATTTAAAGTACATGCATTTTGAAGCACGGTGCCACAGAGAGAACACATGTCGCAAGCCTTCTCAATGTTTTCAGCAGAGGTGCAAGCAAATGTCATTACATGTGACTTCTCGTCATTGCACATTTGTGATGGGGTGATTTGTCTCCTACGGGTAACAGAAAGATGGCGGCGAGACGTGGAAAATAATTAGAGGCCGACAATTATACTGTTATTTATGTTGATGTGTAAGAAGTTTAGAACCTATTCTTGTGTAGTATTACTGAGATTGATTGTGGGTTTTTAAAATGACTGAACACTGATAAATCAAAGCCGTTTACACACTGTACCTTTTATTTGAACTTTTATTTGGATTTTAAAGTTTATTAATGCTGTATTTATTAATAATTTAATGCTGTCTAGTTTGTGTTCTAGAGCTAGTCAGGAGTGATTTTCATATTTGTAAATATTTTCTAACCTGATTTTTTTTTTTTTTTTATCTGAGTCTGACAGGCTCCACAAGCATGTTTAAAGCGTTCTTGAAAATGTTCATACAGTGAGTGTTACACGTGTGCAGATGACTGCTTGTCACGTTTATTTTGTTCAAGTATTTAATACATTGAAATAACATCTAAAGACTCCTTCTTGCTGGCCTACAAATTACAAAGTATGGATGTTTATATTCACATTAATGCACAGCTTAAATGTTTTTGCACAACACACACACTTGACATGTCCACCTGCATTGCTTCACCACTTTTATACACTTGTTGATCATTTCCTGCTTGATAATTATGTCATGCTCTAGATATGTATGCAGTGTGATACTACAGTTCAAAACTTTGGGTTCCACTACATCCTGACAGAGAAAAAGACAGGCAGCAAGACTGGCTGAGAGAGACAGACAGATAGTCTGACTGACTGAGTTTAGGTCACATGGTTACTTGTCTTCCTCCGTCAGCAGTGTGACAGCTGCATACATCTGGCAGTATAGTCGGGGCCTCTTGCAGCTCAATCAACACATCATTCCACCGGTGTCTGTGCTTCTGGACATACTGCTGCTAACGATTCACCTCATTACCCACTTAAACCACACCTCCATCTGCCCCAACAATGTATAATTTGGTAGATTAGTGAACTGGTGAGGTAGAGATGTATACATTTCAAGGACAACCTAAATCCTTGACGATATTTGTTTAGCGTCTGAGTGGCAGAGTAACCTATATTTTTGTTACCATAAAAAACTGTATAAATAAATAAATAAATAAATTCCCGATACATTTGCAAGGAATAGAATAATGAAATAACTAATAAATCCTAGAAATAGAATTAATCTGGACTGCGTCAGACAAAACTTGGCAACCTTGAGCAAGGCACCATGCCAGTTCATCTCAGCTCAAGTGGTGCTGCACAATTTGCATTCCCCTTTCACTCTGATTTCTCCTTGCATGTCTGCATGTGTGCAGCGTTCAGCACAAATATAGAGCAGAGTCTGAGTTTAATTATTACAGTAATTTAGAGTAAATAAGTAGATACCATGACTGATGGTGTTGTGGTAGTACATTTGCTTAACTAGTCTCATTGTGAGTGTGAATGGTTGCCCGTCTTCATTGCATATGTGTCCGACATTTGAATATAGTGACCAGCACAAGATGTCATTCGAAGTCATGCTCAAGATTCCCATGACCTTAAACATGACGAGCGGCTGAATTACTGCAATTCTTCTTTACTTCTACTGATAATGGTGCTGTAGTGCTACTGTGAATGAAGAAAGTGGTGAGATTATATAGCATGTGTGAACACAGGAGATGAAAAGTCCTTTGGTGCATCATGTGAAATTCTCAAAGGCAGTGATTCCCAACCAAATTGTAATGTGTTCTGTTTGTAGATGATTTTAGATGTTGCACTTTTGGTTGGTGTAACATAATGAGTTGCCCTGCGTATGAAATGTGCTATAAAAATAATTGCTTAATTGTTTTTATCATTGTTGTTAATTTTTTAATTATTATTGGCTATGTTTGGTTATGGACAAACTCCTGCTCCAGCCCATTTATCAGTAATACAGTCAAAATTTGTGTGATTTGATTGTCAACATTTACACAAATCTATTTACAGTTTACACCCCTAAATATTGCTTGCAGCCGTAAATTTTCAGGTTAGGGTCAAAGTCAAAGTCAAAGTCAGCTTTATTGTCAATCTCTCCACGTCACAACACACAAAGAGACCGAAATTACGTTTTTCTCTATCCCAAATGTAGTAGTCTGAGTAGTGCATTGGCTTAATAAATGTTCTGACATATCAGCAAGGAACGAGTGTGACTATAAAGAGTAAAAATGTTTTTAAAACTCCAATCTAAGGTTATTATGCGCTCCCATGTTATTACACTGCCATCTTGTGGACAGACACAGACAGGAGTAGTGAAATTATTTAATCACCAAGGAAAAATGAATGTAACGTGCTTATTACACGAGGTGTCCCCATAAGAACAATAAGAACAAACAAGAATAAAGAAATAAAAAGAAACAAAGAGCATGGAAAATTACAGGAAAAAGTTTCATGTATAGTTAAGTTTATTTATAGTATGTTTTACGAAATCATTTCTGTATACTGTTTATTTCAATACTCTACACTACCGGTCTATATAGAACAGCCTGATGTTTCAATTTTTTTTAATTAAAATTCATGCACTTCAATTTCTGCCTGTATTCAGAAATAAAAGCATATAACAATTTGAGTTGCAAGGGGAATCATGGAATTAAGCTATACACCAAAATGTATTTTAAACCTTTGACTCATTAAAGTAGCCACTTATGGGGGCAGATCACACTCATGAAACTGAAAAATAAAGTACATTTAATACTGTACAAAAAGGGCAGTCTCCTTAATTGCATTGGGTTGTTTCAGAAGAACACAAGGTGGCAGTAATGCAACAGCAGCGACAGTGTGCGTCAGCGTGGCGTCAAAGAAGATGAAACCAACGAAGAAGAGGAAAAATGGCAGCGCTCGGTACAGCACGGTGCTTACGCCGAGGCTGCTCTTGGCTGCAAAGTGTTCAGAGAAATAAAAACTTGCTCGTAAAATGTAGCACCCGGACTTTTTGCATCGATACGCCAGACAGCGGTATGTATATTACACAGTCTGGATCATAACGTGCAATAGCGCAAACCATGTAATTGTAACGCTGACCTTGTCGTGTGTCAAAAATACAAGACATCCACATTTGGATTCGTTCTACAAACAATTATGTTTATATTTTACCATCCACAGCTTCTGCATTATTTTCTGTTGCTCAAGAATGCGCTGCCAGCTAGATATTACAATGGAACATTTTTACAGCGTTAATATTTGGTTGCTAGACCTTGATTATGATTGCATATTTCTCTTCCATAGTGCAAAACAATGCAAAGCCCCAGTTCACAGATCCAGTTGTGCAGGACATCCTGACCAGGATAACGGGCCTGAACCTGCAAAAGGTGTTCCGATCAGTTAAACAGGAACTGAACCCGCCAACGTATAAACTCATGACCGATGAACAGTTGGAGCAGGTAGGTGCCTTGAGTCACACTATCCTTTTCTTGCAGTCTCACACACGACTTGTTACTCAGTAGCCACTGTATGCTTTCAGGCGGTGAAGTTGGCCACAGAGAAAGCGAAAAAGATGCTGCAAATGCCACCTGTGTTACCTGAGAGGAAGCCCATCAGTGACATACTGTCTGTCGACAAGATTCTGGATGGCATGGATACAGTCAAATATGTCTTCACAGATATCACCTACAACATTCCAAACAGGGTTAGTACCTTTAACTTCATTAGATAAACAAAAAAATAAAAAGAAACGTTCTGGATAGACATTACCGCGGCATCCAGTGCAGAACTTTACTGAAAGCCAGTAAATACAGTATCAGAACTGTCTCTCAGAATGATGTTCAGTAAGCAGTTTCATTTAAAGTGCAGCAACTATTTGTATCTCCTTTCCTGTTGTTAAATATAAACATGCATTGTCAGCATATTACTGTGAATCTATTTCAGAACTGTACAAAAATGATCATGTTCCACATCACCTGTATATTGTAATAATTGTTTATTTGCACCTTGTCTTGATGCATAGTTCATTTGTGTGTTTGTTTTGCCCTCAGGAAAGGTTCATTGTTGTGAGGGAGACCGACGGCACATTACGAAAAGCCACCTGGGAGGAAAGAGACCGACTCATTCAGGTCTACTTTCCAAGAGATGGGCGCAAAATCACTACGCCGTTGCTCTTCACTGAGGAAAACCTAAAGGTAAAAAAATAGCCCATCAAAGCTGCTTTTTTCTTTCAAATGCTGCTGTGACTGCCACGACTATTAAACAACCAATGACAATTAAAACTCACAAGTAGTCCCTTCTTTTTATTCCCTCTTTTGCTTGCATATTTTCTTTTCTATTAGATGGTGTTCTCTCAGGACCGGCACGAGGATGCGTTGGACCTGTGTCTGGTCCAGTTTGAACCCGACTCATCACAGTACATCAAGGTAAGCTGAGTGCCTCGCCATAGCAACCAAACTGCGATTGGTGGACTGCAAACCTGAGATCTATTTGGGTCAGGTGCACGCCGCTACCTATGAAGATCTGGACAAACATGGGAAATATGAGCTTCTTCGTTCTACCCGGCACTTTGGCGGTATGGCCTGGTACCTGGTCAACGCTCGCAGGATTGATGGCCTCATTGTGGACATGCTGAAGAAGGAATTGTGAGTTTAATAGATGACTTTTCTTCTATTGCATGTTGATCTTCTACAGATTTATTTTGGTGTTTACGGTGTTTGGTTCAGGCAGAATTGTTTTTGTGTGATTCAGACTGCAGGACGCAGTAAGCCTCGTGTCTCTCTTCCACCTGGTCCATCCTCACAGCGAGTCGGCACTGGAAGCTTCCAGACTTGAGGCTGCAGACACTGACCTTGTCAAGGTGAGAACACTTGCCATCATGAGCTTTTAAGATTAGGTTGATATCTCCTACCCCGACTGAGGCAATACTTTTTAACATTTCTATTTCTCATAGCCTTTTTTGTTTTGTTTTTATTGTCACGTGAACATTTAGCGACAAGTACTGCGACTTGTTAGTATGCATTTCAGCAAGCACCAGTGTCATCAGTTTCAAATTATTTCAATGACGAATGTGGGTTTCCAACAATTTTGACTGCACTGTGTCTACAGACAAACAAATATCTTTTAAGATGCTTTTGTTGTACTCCAAAAACAAAACAATGCCTGATTTTCGTTGTTTAATTGTTGGTTTTAGTTGGGGCCTGATCAATTAATTGTACCCATTAAATCGGACGACTACAGCTCTTTTCAACATTGGCTCACATTTGACTCACCTGCTGAAGGGTGTCCTTACATTATTTGCCCACTAGGTAGCGCTGTGACTTCATTTACCCCTCAAGTCTTCCTATCAGTGACAAATACAGCCATAAATCATGTCTGACAACGCTTTTTTTTTTTTTAACCTTACATTGCAAAGGTCTTAAAGTTGTTCCACCTGTACAATAACCTCCCTCCAATTTGTAGCAACACGTAAAAACAATTTTGTGTTTGTGTTTGCATGACAGTAATAAACAAATCTATATTGCTGTCTCAACAGATCTATGCCAAAAAGGAATCCCAGAGGTCTGGCTACATTGACTTGGCCTTGCAGGCATATGAACAGTCGCCGTCAAACAGCGCTGCTGTCTAATTGACCCATTTCTCATTTGGAATTCTGCAATTTTTGGAAACAAATACATGCAGGTTGTGCTTAGCGTTTGTGTCCTAACCACATTGTGTACATAACTGAACAAACTCAATAAAACAAATGTCTTTGTACCTCTGGGTAAGTGGAATATCTTCAGGTCTGCCAAAAGTGAAAGACAACTGGCAATCTTATTACATAACACAAACATAAACACAAAAAATATGCCAGTGATGGTTGCCTGTATAATTATTAATGCACAGGACTTCAGGATGATGTCCATCCTCCCATCTTGACAAAGACGGTAGTTCTAACTGAAGCAAAATAATCTCCCCTCTAAAGCATGACGCTATCACAAAATTTGCAAAATTCTGAAACCTAGACTGAATCTTTGGGTCATAATCCTGAGGTATATTTGGCAAAACTGATCAAACAGTAAGGCCACATCCTCAGCCAACCCAACATTTGTTTTCATTTTTTTATGTCACAAAACCCTGGCAATTGATCAGAAGTCTGTTGACGTTTTATCTTCACTTTAAATACATGACTGCATTTAGCTTTTTTTTTTTTTGCTTGCAAATATACAGACACTCGTCCTCAAAAAGCCCAAAGTCAGTCATTATTATCAGTTCGCCGTAGTTTGAACGCAAATAAACATTGAACATTTGGACCTTGCACCTTAAGTCAATGACGTAACAATTGAGCCAAATCACTTGACACGTTTCACTATTAAACCCACATTTGAATTACTATGTGAATGCTATATCCACCCCAAGATCCTCCCAAATGTTGTAGGCCCCGAGCTACATTAAAATAAATAATACCATAACAGTGTAAATATGAGAGCCACAATACATCTAAATAATGCACATTTGTGTGTGTAGTTTGTTTTCGCTCTTGTATAAATAATGAATGAGATCCAAACAAAGTCTTGTGTTTTGGTAATAAAGGCTCGGAGGAAAAAAAGTTCACTGTGTTATCAGTTTATTACTTTAAATGTTATAAATAGATTGTATCGTGCAATTTCGGAGACTTAAGCACATCTTACTGGGCCTTCTTAAAAACTTGGAGGCAGACTTTGTCCAGTACGTGGATCTCCTAAAAGAGAGGACAAACACACACCTTTAGACCAACACTGACAAGAAATCTTGTCTCTTACATCACCTGTCAGATCTTTTATCTCGAATCTTCTGATAATACAGGATAGTTTTATTATTATTGCCTCAAACTGTGTTCGGAAAGATTCCATCAAGTTAATATGTTTGAAGTTTCTTGCTGTCACTTTCTTGTTTCTCAGGGTAATTAGGTTGGTCGAAATAACATATTTGTATTGTTTTCCTTTGAATTTCTAGATGATGACATTTCTCCTTTCGTACCAGATGTAGCAGATCTCCCTCGATCCAGTGTTTCCAACCACGGTTTTCCTTTTCCCCCTTCTGAACACACACCAGTTTGTCCCCATCCCAGGTGACCAGAGTCTGTGATGTGGCATCCAGGACAAAAATAAGCATCCATTATTGTAAACCGCTGTTATCAAGATATCAACAGTGAGTACATGTTCACAAGTTACTTTACAAAAGCAGAATTGGGGCAACATTTAAAACTCAACCAATCGTCCTTACCATGACTTTTCGGTTGTCAAGACCCTTTGTCTGCTCTTCGAACTCCACCCCTACAGTAAAGTTAACCTCATAGTTTCTGAAGGTGCTCAACGTGTTTGTTTCAAACTTGTCTCCGTTCTGAACTATGATTTTTGTCTGGTGCAGCTTGGAAGCAATTGTTCTGGTGGCAAAGTCGATGTCTGCATACAAGAATGAAGGAAAATTGCATGTCGGTAGTGAACACACTGTGATTCCTATTTGCATACTCTGAAAACATAATCAAAATGTTAAAATGTCTTTTGTTAAACTATTTACCAATGCAAAGGAGTTTGAGCTCATTTCTTTGAGAATGATATTTGTTAGAGTTGTAAAGCCATGAACTTAACCATGTGAAAAATTGGACACGTCATCAGAATTGATGATTAGAAAAAGAACCGTGGGGTAAGAAATAACATTAACCTTTTCTCGTTTAATAAGCGGGCAAGCATGCAAATTAATATTTGTGTGTGTCTGTCCCGTTAATAAAAAGGCACGCTTTGGAGGAGTCATATCCCACCATGGAGCCCCCAAGAACCACGTGAGTACCCCACGGTCCTGTTCTAAAAATCATTTGAAAAGATAAAATCTTTATATTACATTTTCCCATATGTATCTGTCTTTATTATTATGTTTTAGTTCATTGCATCTTCTTTACCATTCACTGCATTGAGGAAATAAGATGATATATTTGTACGGCAACTTACCAAGGGCTTTCATGACATCATCAAAGTTTTTACTGCTCACCATCTCCCACTTTCCATTGTAATCTGCAGGCATGTTGAATGTGTGCGTGTGTCGAAGTAGTGGTTACTTCTCGAGTTGGTTGGCACGCCGAGAAAGAATTATGCGGTCCAAATCTTTTTGTAGACACTGTTTGTGTGTGCGCGTGCATGTGTGTGGGTGTGTTTGTCAAAGGACAGGGTCCGCCTGATAATTGCCTTGAGCCAGTACATATAGGCACTTTGAGATATCTGAAAGGTCAGGTGCTCCATGAACATTCTACTTCACGACAAAACTGCATGTACATCACTGCCCATCTTGGTAAATGCATGTGTGTGTGTACGTGTATACTTGCATGGACATGCTGGTGAACATTCTAATTCCTACTCCATCCCAATGACCTGGCAGCAAAATTTAACTCGATTGTATTGACTTTCAAGTGTCGCATGTAATGCAATATGGTTTTACTTTGATTGGCACCTTATAGAAATTAGAGCAGGGTATCTGGTTGACAAAATGCCATGATGTAGACGTGCGGATGTCATGCCCGCAGAAACAAGTGGAAATGATCTCCTTTACAAAATGTTATGTTAATGTATTTTTACAGACAAAAATATTAAAATATTGCTGTAGATTTTTTTTTTTTCGTGATAGCAGATTGATTTTTGACCTGGCTCATGTAATGTGTTGTCAGATATGATAAGATAAGTGATGACGACACAGTGATAACTGTCAGAAAATAAAAATGACCTCATTTCCCATTGGGACTGACAAAGGTCATTGGACACAATATGTGAAGGAAGACACAAAATGTCATTGCTGCTCAGGTTTGCTTTTTTTTTTTCTTTCCATCTGTCTTTCTATCCCAGTCCTCTTTCTATTAGTTTTGGCAGCAGGAGACAATTACTAGTAAAGTATTCTCACTAAAAGGATGAAAACGTACAGTCAATTTGTTAGCTAGATGCAAGGACAAAGTTGAACACTACAGACCCTATCAATGAAAAATTTGATTAATTGTGTCTTTTTATTCTTTGTAAGTAGAGTACAGATTCACTATTTAATTTAAATTACCCGTCATTTTTTTCTTTTAAGAATAACATTCTATTTATGTAATGCACAATTAATCTCCTTGTCTGTGGATAAGGCTTATTGCCTTACTTTTTTTCGTGGTATTTCAGTTTGATGCTTTAATACATAGCTACATTAATAATGACTATTACTAGATGAATCCATTCATATTAATTTGTTTCTACTTACATTACATGAGTTTTCGCTGTGTCCCTCAACTCTTTCCCACATTCCAAAAAACACCAACTGGCTGGCGACCAGTCCAGAGAACAGAGTAGACACTGCTTCCCACCCAAAGTTTGCTGGGAAAGGCTCCAGCTCACCCACACTCCTAATGAGGACAAGCAGTATAGGAAATGGTTGGATGGATGAGTCACTTTGGCATCATAATGGCACAACCCGTCTGTTGTTCATCCTCCGTGATCCAGGTGAGCAGATGGACAAATAAATGTAAATTAAGCTGCTCGGCGCTTTCCCCCCTTTATTACCTGTCTGACATTGCAGGAGGGGACGTGATTAATAATATAACAAATAAGAGCAAATAAAAGGTAGCAAATAAATGTTGGCCTGCCACATGTTGAGTGATGGTGAAATTGGTGGAACTATATTGTCATTATTTTTGTCTTGTAAAATGTTTTGACTTAAATAAATTTAAAAAATAGTTACAATTAGAAGTTATTATTTTCCGCATGTCCGAATCTTTTTGTAGACACTATTTGTGTGTATAATTATTATAATTAAGTTATAAGTTAAGTTTGTAAGGTTCACTTGACCTCCTCAGGTTCACACGCATAAATGTTTTTTATGTTTTGACCACACGGGGGCAATGTTGCTACACAAGAGACAAGTCTGCAAGCATTTGTGCATATGGATAGTCCTAAATTCAGACTGAAACAGCACCACATGTTATCCTGTGATCAATGTTCAGATGACACAAAACCATCTGCTAACCAAGGACCAGCAAGACCGAAATCTGTTCACTGTGGTGTGTAGTGTGAATAGGTTGAGTGAAGCTGCTTTCTTATGATAACTTCTCCTGTGAGGTGAAAACACATTTTTGATTTACAAATGAGATCCCGGATGCATAAATGAATAATCATCTAATGTTTTCAAACACATACCAGACTGTAAATGTAACCGATTGGTACAAATTTCCACATGCATGCAAGGATCTATGCTTATATGATTGCACCGGGGCATCCTAAATTTGTGCAACTGCAATTTGGGAGTGTTTTTAATAATGAAGCAGTTTCATATTAAATTCTGCCAAACAGACTCCTAATGGCACATCCTGCACTTCATAACCTTGCAAAGCGCGTGCACGCACACTCACATGCTTGTTTTCTATATTGCAGTCCCCTGAGTGTTGATCTTTTTAGCCCCCGATCTCAATGTAATCATTCAGCAGAGATGCAACGTTGCAGACCTTTAATGTCTTATACGATTGGATAAAATTGACTTCATTAACGTGGAGCTGAGTGCTACATGTTTGCATCCCCTATCAGCTCCACCACTGGCCTTGTCATCTCTTCTATGTCATTCTTGTTTCAAAGCATCAAAAGGTTTTATGAATCAGTGTCCTCCGAGAAGACAAATGACTGAGAGGTCTGCTCTTTGTTATGAAGGTATACTTGTGTATTCTCAGCAGTGACGCAATAGCTATAAATTTGTCATGAATTTTCATCCCACTCATGGACAAGACTGATGCACGACTTGGATTTTGCTGTGTACTTTGATGTGCCGGCACGACAACAAAGAAGCCCAGCACATTTTAATGGCTATGTCTTTTATCTTCCTTATTGAAGCTATTTTTTTTTTTGAGGGGTGGGGGTAATTCATCACAATAATACAGTATTATATGCATTAGTGCTACCTGAAAAGTAGTAATAACATGCTTGCTGCATGCAATCACAGAAAATGACTACCACATTTATTTTAGACAGAAAACAAATGTAACAAGGTTTGAGTGATTTTTGTTCATGTTGTGTTCGCCAAGCAGTGGAAATAAGGTTTACCTACCTAAGTGAAGTTTGAGTTTGCATTTGTTAAACTTGCTTTTCAACTTGTGCTCGGTGATAGTCACTGACAATTAATGATGCTCAGTCCAAGTTGAGACAATCTTCATATGGTTGAGGATCAAGAATTAAGGGGTGAGGAGGTGTAATCAATGATTTTTTTACTGGCTTGTGATTTCAAAATTAGTTATTCATTATTTATGTTTATGAGGCGATCATACATTGATTTGGGCTCACAGTTATAACGATCCCCTTTTGCTGAATGTTATATGGCTATGAATCACAACGTATGGTAAAATTTCCATCGCGCGTAGTTTTATGGGTGAGATTGCAAAATAAAAATGAAAATATCTCACAAATCTGAGATGCTAGGGGGAAAAACATGACCTTTGTAAAATCAGTGACAAAAGTACCATTTCAGATTCGAATTTGCTGTTGACTGTTGTTATAGTTGTCCTTAAGCTCCATCTATCAATTCCAAAGTTAAAGCATTACATTTATGATTATCGCCTGAATAAATTAACCTCAATGACTACATGAACCATTTATCAAAAGTCTCTGTTTGATTCAACTTATTAAAATGTAAATACAACACACCAGTCTTGCTTTTCCATTTCAAGCAGTTTACCTCATGAGAAATCTTTCTTACATTCCAACTACAGCAGCAGAGAAGGCAAAGCCAATCAGGATGATTGTGAATATTAGACTTTTTATACCACCCTGCAAGAAGAAAACTATTCTTTCAAACCTCTTTTGAAATTGCCCTGCCTTTGTTTACTCGTTGGAGAACGCTTTGGCTCTTTCCACCTGGAAGAAAACACATGATTATTGTCAAGTGATAGTGAATTATTGTTTCTGCATGTTGTTTTTCTTGGTCACTGGTCATAGCTTAGAAAATATGTCCACAATGTATCTTTCCATAAATATTTATGCATGATCCATGCACTCTTGCCTGTGGGTGTTTATCAGTTATGGATGTTAAATGCCTGAGCCTGCCTGACCACCATCTCTCAGTAACATGCTTGCTTTGATCAATTGCTCACTAGGCTCCATCTGAGGCCTCGCTTCTCACTACTTATAAGCAGCACAAATCAATCGTATGTTCCACTTCTACCAATGCCATCCTGTTCCCTCGGGATAAATGTTGCCTTTTAACCTCCACCAATGCATGTAATGTGCCCTCTTCTGCACCATCACTAGAAAGCAACAGCATCCTCATAACCATGTTGAGAAAATCCCATACAAGCACTGTCGTGAGTGTGTGTGTGCGTGTGTGTCCTCTCATACACACGTTTTTGGGGAAGTTTGGGATGTTCAGTGGGAATCGATGCTAAATTTTTCATGTTTTCTCGGTAATTCTATTGGGTTGCAAAGAGGCCTCATTTCCCACAGAAACCATGGGACTGATTGCAGGAACCTGGGAAGAGTTTCTCTATTTTTTGCTTCTCTGCTCTGAAATTGGCCCGGATAGTGATGCATTATGCATTGGGTTTCCTATGTGGAGCAGGAAAGGGCTGCGGGTCCTAAGGGATCAGCGGAGGACAGGGTTCCCAGATTCACATTCTGCTGCATGCATGGGGCCATACACGTCAAAGGAAAAAAAAAAAGAAATAAATGGAAGAGAGACTATTTTATTGTACTGTCATGTTTTGCTGTTAGAGGGCAACTGAATGGAATGCTATTCTGGTATTCATTTTAAAGGTGAAATGTGGAAAATGTGATGACACTTTGTCTTTAGATCCGTCCATCTATCCATCCAGGTATTGTACATGCGATTTTTTGCAATGGTTCTGAAGACAACTAGATGGAAGTCAACATGAGAGGAAAATAAAATGCCAAAAGAGAAGAAAGAAGAAAGGAGAAAAATAAACCCAAGGAATGGCAGACTTATTGTATATTCCTCCGTAAGGCATGTGAACATCATCAGCACCGCTGATGCGTGGCGTGGGAGTTGAATGAGGAAACTCTGGTCTGGGTTCACGTCTGATTTTTCTTACTTATTTGGCCTTTCCGCTTGCGAAGCTTTCAATCTCACAGGCCTTTAGGGGGTCCAGATTATCTCTTTCGTTTGGAGGAAAATGAGCTGAGCTGAAAGCTACATTACCCCAGCCTTATGTGAGCTCGTTTTTCCCACACCGCCATTAGCTCACTAAAGCCATTTGGAGATGCACAGTGAAGTGTCTACATGTTCATCAGAGAGTGCCTGGCATTTCTTCAGTCAATTACCGTCCAAATGGTCTCTGGGTGATTATTCATTCCCCGGGCTTTTGTCTCTGCACCACACCAACAAGTTTGTGGATGAGAGTTTTGAGTCCATTTTACTTTGACTTTTTATCAAGTCATCATTTCTTTCACACATTAAAAGATGTCTGCATTTCCTATGTGGAGTGAGAGTTGTAGATCCATGTTGTAGTTTAAGTAAAAAAAAAAACCGCCATCCATAGTCCCCTGATCTCAATCCAATCGAGAACCTGTAGGTGATCTTTGAAGGAAAGATCAGAGGGTGACCGGCAGCATAGCCTCTAGACAGCAACTGTGGGAAGAAATATTTGCATATCATTATAGGGCTTTTTCTTGCAATGCTGTGTTTTGCTCTCAAATGGGAAGGCGAGTGCGGTTGGAAAAGACACTTGGCCAAGTGGCCTCCTACTTTGTGAACTTCTTTACGCATGAGGCATATTTTATTCAGCAATTCCAGAATATAGCTCACGCAAAGGTGGTGTCTCACTTAGAGTATTTGCGAACATTTTCTTGGTCAGGGTTTGTTAAAGGTTTAAAAGGGTTGCAAAGAGTCTTTAATTCATAACGTCCGTTTCAAAATCGTAACGCAATTAAATTTTGGTGTTTACATCATTTATATATTTCTACTCTGTAGTCAATCCATCTTGCACTTCGACATTTATACTTTGCCTTGCTATCGTGGATTTTTAATAACAATGCTGTTCTCCTTGAGGTAAGCAGAAAATGCTGTGCACATGGCTTTGTCTTGCCTTGATTATGTTCATATCGATTTCCATTAAACTCAGCCAATTTCTCTCTACGCTTCTTTATGTTGCTCTTTTAAAAGCGGTCCAAACACTATTAGGTGATTATCTGTTTTATCCCGTAGTTTTAGCCTTTTAAATCTGTTTCTGTCTTTTCCGGTTGTCCCCGGCCCAGGCTGCACTGTCTCAGCTAACGTTTATTGCCAGTTATGGACTCTATGAATAATTGATCCTGAATCTATTTAAGAACCTGACTAGGACAAATGGTACAGGGCAGCACTGGCCAATAATCTCTCCCTTCACTGCACAAATAGGGGTCTTCTATTCCAGCATGTCTGCAGTCATTTTTCTTGCCTTTTCTATGCTATCATATGCTTTTCTTTCCAATCCTTTCCTATTCTTCTCTTACACCCTAACTTATTCCATTTACCTAACAATAAGTGAAAGCATTACAAAGAGCATGTCAACTTTTTTAAAGATGTTGACATGCCTATACCTTTCACGTCACTGCTGTTTCCTTGCGGTCTCCTAGTGAACTGGTCCTTTTGAGTCACAGCCAAGTGTGAGCATTTTAAAACTGCCTTATAATTCCAAAATAGTGTGTACTGTATTCCTAGTATGTTGCACAATGACCTTTTTGGTGGATAAGGCATATTTTCTGCTGCCTAACCCCCCAAATGAACAGGAAGGCAGCCATCTATTACAATAAATACAACATTCAAACTCAGACCGAAATAATCAGTCAAAGACCACAAGGGTTCCAAATAAATTCTGGCATGATTCATTTTGGTGATCCCAGCCAAGTGTTGAGTGTCAGAAAACTAAGCCATTAAGCCACTGAGCTCGAGGTATGAGAAAGGAAGACCATTTTGATATTTTATTTTATTTAGATATTAGCGTCTATTCTGTTTATATGTAATCACTCAGGGCACGCAGAAAGTATAAATAAATGAATTGAAAAAAAAAGAGAGGGGCTTCATGGTAATGTGTGTCTGTAACGTTATATGAGAAAAGTAATAGTGTCAGTTTATAGCAATACCATCAAGGATCAGTAGTAGTGAAATTGCAGATGAGCTTGAGACAAACTGTATGCTTTCCATTCCTTTTATTTATTTGGTTGTTTATACAATGTGACACTTGTTTTTGGTGTTGGTAGTTATTCCATGGATTTTCATCTTACCTTATCCATTGTTCTGGTTTTATGGGGGGGCTTCATGGGAATTCTTGCCTGAGGACGAACCCCTACAAACAGCTGTCGGTTTTAGCCATCTATAAGTTGCAGCATTTGCTTAGAAATGGTATGGTATAATGTCTGCTCCGATAGTCAGTATCCGGAACACACCTGTGTGCATTCATTTGCAAAAAGAGGCCTGCAGACAGCGTCTTTATCACATTCACTGTCGTTAGTGAACATGTTGAAGAGACGTCTCAGAAATGAGCACTGATCAATAGAGTTCTGTGATAATACCTCAGAGAGACAAAGACAAAGCAGCTTGATTTGCATCCTAAGTGTTACACAGTAATGCATTCCACCTTCAGGTTATTTGCATTGAACGTGTTCTTTTGGATTCCCGATTTAATTGGGGAGATCGTATTTTATCATGTGTCCGCAAGACTGGTACCTTGGACAGCGTATATCTCCTGCCAGGAGGAATATGTGCACCCGTTCTTCATATGTAGTACACATCAAAGTCCATTGACATTTTATTAAAAGAGAAGCAATACACAGATGACAATATCAGGCGGATTGATTAAGTCATTTTGATGCTATGTGAATTGGATAGAAGAGAGAATAAACCAGCCACTTATCACGTACGGTCCTTATATCATCCATTTATAATACCACTTAAAAATGTATTTATGACAAAAAAAAAAGAGGTTCATGACCAAACCACATTAGACAGAAAGTCGCTTAGGATTGAAGCGGCTAAAATCGAGATTTAGATGTACATACATACGTACATACATAATACAAAATTGGACTGAGAAGAAATATTAACATTTGCAAATCTGGCTCGACATTCCTTCCTTCTCTTAAGGATGCTTCTCATGCTGCTTGTGATAACTTTCAAAATAGACTCAAGAGTAACTTGTCATTTTGCTAAATCAAAAAATTGCCTAGTAATCTTGTTTCTGATTGTATTTCAGTTAGTGTGTGTGTGTGAGGGAGAGAGAGAGAGAGAGAGAGAGAGAGAGAGAGAGAGAGAGAGAGAGAGAGAGAGAGAGAGAGAGAGAGAGAGAGAGAGAGAGAGAGAGAGAGTGTTTCATCTTTCTCTGAGTTCCTAACAATTGGTTTATTTATTGAGCCATCTGTGTCAACATGCTGCTACTACAATGTTCTGCAGCATAACTTTTTGATCCCCTTGTTTCAACTTTGCTGGATTCAAAACTATCAGAATAATTTGGGTTCAGTGATGACAAACGTTTGTGCTTTCCATTCATTGTGAGAAAACTGTGTATCATAAGTGATCGCTCGTCTTTTATTTAGTTTTGTTTTTACGCTGTTGTGTTGTACTGTATCTCTGTTCTGCTTTTGCATTAGAACTGATCAGGTTAGTCAAAGTCAAAGTCAAAGTCTGCTTTATTGTCAATTTCTTCACATGCCAAGACACACAAAGAAATCAAAATAACGTTCCCACTATCCCACGATGACAAGACATAGTACACAATATACATACAAGTAAACAACACAAAATAATAAAACCAAGTTTCTGTCATTTTATCCTTCTTAACACATTTTATTCTTAACACTATACTTGAAGGACCCCAAGCCATTTTACCAGGAACTCTTTCATCTTCTGAGGTAGTATCAGAGACATGTGTAAGTGGCGTAGTAATTAACACCCAAAACTCACTGCCGCTTCCGTGCTGCACATTTGCATGCATGTAAATATCTTAAGAGCATTCAAATGTCTACGTGTTAGATATCATGCAATGTTCGTTTGCCTCGGGTGGACTCCAGCAGACCCGTGACCTTGAATGCCACAGAAGAGAAATGGATATGTGGAGTATAGCCTCTCTTTGGTATGCAGCCCTTATAAAAAATGTCTACATTAGTGCATATAAAACTGTCACGAGTGAGAAATTGCCTGCAGTTGACACCTTCATGATGCAGTTAATTAAACATTTTTTTGCGTTTCATATTTAAACATCTTGGTGGGCGAAAAAAATCACTTCTGCATGATTAATCTTGGAAACAAATTTCCTGCTTTGTAAATTATCGTTCAAGAATATTGTTCCAGATGTTTCTGAGGTCATAGAAATTAATCTTCTTTTTATTTCTTCTTGAAGCTGGAAGCACTGCCGACCAGTAAATGCATGTTGCGTATTTCGGGTTTTATATCAATGGCATAATTTTTGTCAGTGTTTATCCAACATTCTGTTGGATATTTGTATTTTTCTAAAAGCATTGTTAATAGAAACCTAATCACAGTATGTCCCTCTCCCTATCAGCAAGTAATTAATGAACGGTCACAGAGTCCAACTGGTCTGATTTGCTCTGAAGTCTAATGGTATTCAAATTGCAGATATCTGTGTAGACCAGATACACAGAGCGTCTTACATTTTACAAACAAACCAATTTGGACAGAATAAAGGTTCTGTATCTTTAATGGCGGTATTCTCCTCTCTCGTTAGTTCAAGATAAGTGGGGCTGTCTTTATGTCAGCATGTTGGCTTAACACTACTTGAAGCCAGACTCAGAGGAGGGATAGCAATAAACCCTCTGAAGCAGATGTGTATTTTTCTACTGGTTGGAATATAATTCCTAGATCTCTCTGTGCATGTGTGTGTGTGTGTGTTTTGTGTCATTGAGGCACAAAGCCGAACAAACTTCTGGTTCAGCCACTGAAGGAGGGTCTCATCTGACAGATATCCTCTTGTGTGTGTCTAGACTGCAGCGCTGGACTCTGGAGTGATTGAGGAACACTTTCCACTTAGACAGCAGGGGATGGAACTGGTTGTCTTGGATGTGCTATGAACACTCAGGGCCCTATTTTTGTGAGTATTTCAAGTCGGTATGCAAGGTCTGGTCTGGTTTATGCACGTTTTGTCCAAGCTAACGGCTAACTTTATTGCATGAAGGGATGTGCTGTTGTGCAACAATGGGGAGATTATGCTTCTCTTTGGGTAATCTTGATTTTATAACACTTAAAGTAGTTTTTAAATAACGTGTATGCATATAAACGCCTAAATAATGTCATCCAATATATCTACTGCAATTTCACATTGGATTGCTGGTTTGAAATTTACTTTTAATATTATTATTTTTAATATTTATTATTGTTATTATTATTAATTGTGCCCTGCGATTGGCTGGCAACCGGTTCAGGGTGTCCCCCCCCCTACTGCCTGATGACGGCTGGGATAGGCTCGAGCACACCCGCGACCCCCGTGGGGACTAAGCAGTACAGAAAATGGATGGATGGATTATTATTATTATTGTTATTAAGTAAACATTTATGTCAAAACTTGTCTGGTGTTTTATTCCTTGTTTTTATATTCGCCAATTAAAACCTAAAAATCAGACATTTGGTTAACTGCTTTATATGACAATCTGTGTTTTACGTTGTTATACGAGTTGGGGGTCCCCCAAATTAACAAGTGTTTTCAACCTTTTATTCAAACACATTCGGTATAATAACACCATCAACTACAATCCAACAAATACAAAATTAAAACATCAATGTCGGCATAACGTGTGTCGGCTGGCATAGCAGCAACGCCGTCTGTCACTCACTCGTAAATCTTCGCGAACGAACATGACATGGCGGTGTACCTAATAGAGTGTCCGAATGACGTCACAGATCAAACAGCCAATCAGAAAGTGGGGGTGAGGGCGGGTGTGGCACTTTTCACTTTCATTTAAACTTTGACCATGATCTTTCCCTAATGAAGTGGCCTGTTATTAGGTACACCTGAAAATGGCAGTGTACCTAATAGAGTGTCCGAATGACGTCACAGATCAAACAGCCAATCAGAAAGTGGGGGTGAGGGCGGGCACTTTTTGCTTAAACCAGGGGTGTCGACCTCCAGTCCTTGAGGGGCCGCGTTCCAATATGTTTTCCAAGTTACCCTCGTTAAGTGCACCTGCGTGAAAAGTTTTAGCTCCTTTCACGTTCTGCAGGAGCTAAAACTTTTCACGCAGGTGCACTTAACGAGGGTAACTTGGAAAACATGTTGGAATGCCGCCCCAAGGACTAGAGCTTGACACCTGTGACCTTTGAAGTGGCCTGTGATTAGGTACACCTCATGGACACTTCAATAGGTACACTACACGATTGAAAAAAAAAAAAGTTCCATTGGATTACTCTGCAAACTTGGGGGTGGGGCCACTTTATGTATTTACACAAATACTTGCATTTCTTGTTAAGGTTACAATTCTAAAAGCACGTGAGTACATGCTCATTACTGGGATTGAACCAAGCTCCTACCAAGCAAGAGCCCGCACCACTAACCAGTTGGCTATTTCGACCTGGTTGCCTTTGGCCGTCTGCACTCTTTTGTACTAGTGATGTGCATTACAGTTATAAATTTAACTGAGTCTTTAGAATCGGTTCACTCGAAAGATCTAAAAGGACGTCCGGGTGTGTGCCCACACCTGGTATCGAACCAACTTCTTACCAAGCTGAAGACCATGTCACTAGCCAGTCGGCTACTTCGACCTTGAGCCCTTCCCCGTATGAACTTTTTTGTACTAGTGATATGCATTCCAGTTCTCAAGTTTTAGAATCGGTTCACTCAAAGGATATAAAAGCACCATTAGGTGTAAGCTCACACCTGGGATCGAACCTAGCTCTTGCCGGGTAAGAGCCCAAAGCACTAACCAGTCGGCTATTTCGACCTACCAGCCATTGGCTGGCATACTAGTGATGTGCATTACAGTTCTCGAAGTGAATCTTTAGAATCGGTTGACTCAAAAGATCTAAACCCTAACCATAAACCCTAACCCAAACCCTAGCCTTAACCCTAACCCTAACCCTAACTCTAACCCCTAACCCCTAACCCCTAACCCTAAACCCTAACCCCTAGCGCTAATCCTGACCTTAACCCTAACCCTAACCCTAACCCTAAACCCTAACCCTAACCCCTAGCCTTAACCCCAACCCTTAGCCTTAACCCCTAACCCTAACCCTAACCCTAACCCTAACCCTAAACTCTAATCCTGATCCTAACCCTAAACCCTAATCCTGATCCTAACCCCTAACCCCTAACCCCTAACCCCTAACCCCTAACCCCTAGCCTTAACCCTAAACCCTAAACCTAAAACCTAACCCTAAACCCTAGCCCTAACCCCTAGCCGTAACCCTAAACCCTTAGCCTTAACCCCTAACCCTAACCTAAATGGTTTCCTCCGCCATTTTGGGGGCGGGGACACCTTTTGTATTTACACATAAATACTTACAATTGTGTACGCATACAAAAGCACAGTTAAGTACATGCCCACACCCGGGATCGAACCTAGTTCTTACCAAGCATTTGCCCTTGTCACTAACCAGTCGGGTACTTCGACCTGGCAGTTCATGGCCGTCTGCACTCTTTTGTACTAGTGATGTGTATTCCCGTTAAGTGAACTGAATCTTTAGAATCGGTTCACTCAAAAGATCTGAGAGCACATTTTGGCATATGCTCACACCTGGGATCGAACCAATCTCTTGCCAAACGAGAGCCCGTGTCATTAACCAGTCGGCTATTTCAACTCCTTGACAATCCGCACTCTTTTGTACTAGTGATGTGCATTTCAGTTCTCAAGTGCCGTCATTGCCTCCCCAGTCATGAACCTCACCGCACGTCACTGATGTAGATTTTGTGCACTACTTTATTAATCTCAAGACATCGCCACCTGGTTGGAAGAAAATGTCAAAGCTCCAATCTGTATCTTGAATAATCAACCCATTCAAGCATACATTGGATTTTGTCACGGAAGTAAATCATGTATACGAGACATCACCACACAAGTCGCTACAATCCCTGGAGAAACAAAGAAAAGAGGATTAGACTTTTTGCCCGGCCTCCCACCACATGCCACTTTAAACATTTCGGTGAGTTCTTTAAAGCTAACCTTCCAATGTTGGACCTACTGCTGGTCATCTTTTCTATCTTATCATGTTCTGCTTTTCCACCTTGCCCCTGAGAAACATGGTATCTTGATTTCAATGCACTTTAATACAGCGCCATCTTTGCCTATGAGTGGCTGCCAATGACAAGAAATCTCTCAACAGATGCTGTGCTCATTGGGCTGTGTGTGTAGTGAACGTCCCAGAGAGTGGGGCCTTTTCAAGATATCGCACCAGCTTCAATACACCAACCTGCTTTGAATTTCATGGACTGGAAATGCATCAATCGGCAGTAGTTTATTCTGAGCATGCATTAGTGTTGACTCAGCTGGCAGTCAATGTGGCGTCCACTTCTTCAGGTTCACAGACTCGATGAAAAGAACTGAGGGACACCTCAAGGACTTACAACAAGGTTCATGCTTTGTCATTGATCTGCAAATTCTCACAGCACTTTTCTTTCGAATGTCATTGGCTGTTTTATCAAAATATGGAATTCTAAACTTCTTGTATGCCTTGTACCTGCTAACATTTGGCAAGATTCTGTTGACAAATTTTGTTTTTACATTTGGTGTAGGTACTTGCAGTCCGGGGAAGCTTGCAGAGTAGGCTGAGGCTCGCCCGCACCATGAACATTTTTTAGTCCTATTGCAAAACAGCATTATACTAAAATTAGTAAGTGTATGCTTATGGGAGAGCAAATATTCATTTCAATTGTAATCTAGATGCACATTTCCATTGTTTACATTTCTTGATCTACTGTAATTATCCTAAAGGTCAACCCAATAGATGAATACGCACGATTAACCGTAACAAGTAAACTAGGTGAAGGTGGGTACAACTTCACTTGTTTGATATGAATTATGCTGTATATTAAAACACCTCACACCTCAAGAGTCAGGACAATGTAATAACTGTGTGTTATAATGCCAGAAACACACACAAAAAAAAACATACAGAGGAAGAAAACAAGTATTCAACTTTTTTAGTTGTGCCCTTTGGTGGATAAGATAACTGCATTATGAGAACTACCCACGTGACAAAAAGCCCCATCTGCCCGAATGGGTTTTTAGACTTCTGCATGATGTAGGTGGCACCACCTACACTTCCTCTGGGAAAGCTTGGGGGCAAACACCAATGTCTTTACCTCACCCTCCCTCCTTCCATCCAACCTCTCTCTCACTACAGCCTGTGCCAGCTGTCAGTGGGAGTATCCTAAGTCACTGCTCTTTGTCACACACTGACTAGAATGGAGGCTTGTAGAGGTGCTGATAGAGAAATGTGGATGCTTTGACAATGGAGTGATTAGGTCATGTGTCGACTAACGGGAAAGGCTGAGACATTAGAGCAGAGTGGCTGCAAAAAGAGATATGGGAAGATAGATCGAACACAGAAATGGTGACTGGGTAACACTGGAAAAGCAGGAGCTCTCTGTTAAGGGTTTAATGAGGGGAAGAGGAAAGTGCTAGAGATGGAAGACGAGGGTTAAGAAGAACAAGTAGACGAGAGGAACAATTTGAGAAATAATAGCGCATAGATATATGACTTTGACATGTCAAGCAAACTCAAGTTGATTTAAAGTCCTGGAATTTCACAGAACTGGGGCAAAAAACTCGCTGAGTCATGCAACCAAAACTGGATAAATTGTCATGAAGTGAGTTCCGAAACTAGTTTTGATAAGTGGCTGAACAAATTTTGAATAGTTATGAATTAGTGCTGCAACATTCCAAATGGAACAGCCAATGCACATGAGCTTTCTCCCAAATATAAAACAGTACATTTATATAAAGTGTTTTATCATGTAGATGCTTTCTCTGTAGATTGCCCCAGCACACTCGACTGTTTAGTAACAGAAAGTAGACTAGACATTAGATCAGGCAAAAGCAGGTTTAAGTTGTGGCGCAATTGTGCATTCAGTACAGCACACAGAATGATTTGAGAAATAAAAACCAGGATCTGGTTATGTAAATCAGAGCAACCATACAGAAAGCACCACAACTTTTATGCTCATCTGTGTATTCCACAAATACATTTATTGTAATTATATCTGAAGATACAAGTTTAAATGTTGATATCTTGTCTCAAATTCAACTTTTGCTGTCAACGCCTACTGCAATAGCAAAGGAATTGATCTCACTGTTCCCATAACCTACTTGTGGAGGACATGTATACAGGTAAATAAAATGTAGAAATTTGACAATAAACCACCATCAAAAGCTGAACAAAAGTAATTCCTGGGATCAGTGCCCTCGAGCTACAAAACACAGCCCAGACTCTGATATCTCTTCAAAGCCTAAAGAGACTACTCCTAGAATTTGTCCTCCGAGATCAGTAAAGTGTAATAAATAGATTCATACTGCTGTGTTTACTATAACGCATAAATCTCTGCAAAGCACCTAAAATATGTACTGAGCTGCAGCAGCAGACTACAAAATGACTCATGTAAAGTATCACCCAGTGACTCACTAGTCTAGAACCTTCGTGTTTTGCAGGAGTTTATTATAAACGAAGGTCAAATTTAAGTAATTTGGCTCCACACCAAAAGACAGAGGCTACTGTACTATTCTTTTGTATGATACTATATAAGAGCAAATATCGCAAATACATTTCACAGTGCAATAATTCAATCAATGCTCGAAACATTTTACAATGGCGTTGGCGGTTGGAAAACGTTGGGAAAAACGTACCAAACAATTCTTAACCTGCAGGAAACCCGAGAGAAAAAGTAGCTGAGAAATGTAATGTACTGTATTATTAATCCTTCTAGGTGGGGGTGCGAGGTGCTGACACTCTCATATGCATGCCAATAGAAGCCCACGCACACATTTAATGTTGAAAAACGACATTATTTATTAATTTGATTGCATATTTCAGAAAGCAATGACATGGTCTAAACATAGAGAGCTTTTTAAAAGCTCACTCCATTATGTAACTAGCTGATGCTACGATGTGTGCTCAACATAGTCAATACTGATAGTTTTCTCGTTTTTCTTTGAAAGTCTCAGTCAATGCTTTTTGAGAGAATACATTATTTTAAATGTCTAAACGTAATGCATTTTCTCCATCCATTCATTTATTGATACACTTTTCCTAATTTGGGTCTTAGGTGAGGAAGGGAGGATTGCAGTGGAGTGTATAGATGCACTTAATAATGTGAATTAGCTGAGTGTGTTTTCCTTTACATTAATATCCACCTTCATTACTTTAATACATGGTGTACAGCATGACCATCTGTGCATTTGATGATTATTCCTTGCTGTGGGTGAGTCACATTTTGTTCTTGGCAATGCATCTCAGGGGATACATAGGACCACATTCCCGACCCAGGTGACAAAAATGCTACAATGCTTAAATAAGGACAAAATTAATGCATGTCTGTTTCATTTTTTACTGTACAGAACGGAACCACCTATATTGAAGGTTCCAGGTATGCCGTCCTGGCATTCTGTGATTTTTATTTTATTATTTATTAGCTCCTGAGTGGGCCTGTGGCTCAGTTCATAGGGTGAATTGCAGGGCACTGAAAGTTCAGCTGTTTGAATCTGAGCTGTTTTGTTTTGTTTCAGCTGTTGCTGCGACAGCAGCAAGACCAGCACAAAAACACAGAAAAACCGTGCTGGTCTCTGCTTTTTTTCCCAGCAGGTTAGTTTGGCAACAATAGGGTTTGTTTGACGTAAAGACGGGGATTGATACATTGTTACATAACAAGTCAGGTAGTTAAGGGTATTTCTATGCCATGTATTGTCACATAACTCTCACGACAGTTATCTCCGTGTTCCTGCGCCGTGGCTTCTATGGTCCATCAAAATATGTCCTTACACCAAAGTGGCTCATGGTGCAGAAGAGTTACCTTTCCTTATTTATTATTATTTCTCATTTTCCTAAAAACGTCTACCCATATTATCGATACACCTTGGCAAGGTGTAAGACTGGGCCCTTTATGTATGTACACTACCGCAATTTAGGCAATTTAGTATTTTCCATTGTAACTAACATCATTGCACAGATTTTCAGAGGTTTTCTAATCATCCATTAGCCTTCTAACACAATTAGCAAACACAATGGACCATTAGAACGCTGGAGTGATGGTTTCCGGGAATGCGCCTTTATGCGCCTATGTAGATATATCCATTAAAAATCAGACGTTTGCAGCTAGAATTTACCACATTAACAATGTATGGAGTGTATTCCTGATTAGTTTAATGTCATTATAAAGTCATTGAAAAATTTAGCAATTTTATTTTAGAAATAAGGACTACATGACCGCAAACCTTTGAATGGTTATCTATCTATCTATCTATCTATCTATCCATCTATCCATCTATCCATCTATCCATCTATCCATCTATCCATCTATCCATCTATCCATCTATCCATCTATCCATCTATCCATCTATCCATCTATCCATCTATCCATCTATCCATCTATCCATCTATCCATCTATCCATCTATCCATCCATCCATCCATCCATCCATCCATCCATCCATCCATCCATCCATCCATCCATCCATCCATCCATCCATCCATCCATCCATCCATCCATCCATCCATCTATCTATCTATCTATCTATCTATCTATCTATCTGTATATATAAAAACTAATGTTCACTGTCCCATTTTTCCAGTTCATTATCAATGTGCTAAATGAGGGTTTTAAATATATGTATTTCAATATATCATGCATGATATGTCTGTGTGTAAAGTTTTGAATGATACCCGTATATAACCTATAACATGTAAAGTAGCAAAAGTTGGCGACTATAGTAATTGTTTTAACAGATGTGCTGCCACGCATGGATTTGTTTGTTGTAAGCAAAATGCATTGAGCACTAAACAACAACAACAGCGGCAGCAGCAATATGAGTTTTTGTCAGCCGATCCTGCTTGGAAACGTGTGAGCGTGTGAGGACATCGGATGGGAGGCGGGTGAAAAATAAGGAGGGAGGGCTTTTGCAAGGAGAATGGGTGGGGTGGGGTGGGGGGGGGGGGGGGGGGTTGTAAATGCACGTCTCTCCTCCCTGTGACGTTTGCACCGGTCCAGTCCCGGGCTCCTGCCGGCTTCTCGTCCCGCTCAAGCAGAAAGCTCTCCACTTGCTCGCAATCCGCCGACGCGCACGGTGCACCGCTTTTGCGTCTTTCCCAACACGCTGTCCCACATCTAGTCAGCGACGTGTCCCTGCTTTGCTCAGACCGAGTGGGGAGTGAACAACAGCAAGAGTGCGAAAGAGGCAGAAGAGGGCAAAGAGATAAATCCATAAAGGAAAGAAGAAGAGGAAAGAGGTCTCCACCGAGAAGATGCTGACAGCAGCCGGTGTGTTGGCTGTGGTCGCTCTGGGATTGAGCGCAGCTCACTCCAATGGTAGGAAAGAATATTAATGTAAATCATACTGCACGTGAAGAGTAACATCACTGTACTGCGTGGTGGGATGCTTAGACGATGGGGCGTTTGTCGATACAGAGCTGCCCCAGTGATGCAGATAACTCATAATTGCTGAGATTTGATCTTGCCTCTGTCATTTCACCTCACTCATCCTCTCACCTGATAACGAATTGCACCCGATGGGAGACATGCACAATAGAATAATACAAAAAGCTTCTTCTCATCATCATCATCATCATCATCATCAATTATTATTATTATAGCATTGTCATTTCTGCAGCACTGTAAATTTGATTTGAATTTCTTTACAAATTGTGCAGGTGCATCGTAGAAAGTGTTTGCAGTACTTTATAGCACTTAAGGGGATCCTTTTTATTTAACGACATCAAAACAGTAGTTAGCTCCTCATATTTTTATTGTAGCCCATTTCTCAGACTGGTCTTGGGGTGCATCAATTTCTTTTGTACTATAGGTTTAAAGTGACTTGTTAGTGCATTTTAAGTGTTGTTTTTTACCCCACCTTCCACAAGGTATTGCATAGATGTAGTAATTATTCAAAACTATATTATTGTATACCTTCTGCAACACCTGCTATTTAATATTTATTATATCCCATTACTTACTACAACATACTATTGTGGTCAATTTTATTGCGTTTGCAATCGAAACAATAAGACTTAGACAACAGCGCACTACACGATGACGACACAAGATGGCATATTTTTTCATATAAGGTGAAGGAGAAAGAAACAATGCAAATATTGTTTGCGGTCATTTCTGGACCCATTGAATTATGATTTGTGGTTTTATCAGCAGTGCTACTGAAAGAAACAAAAAGATGCAATTGTTTGTATTGTTTGTGGTCACAAAAATCCATCACCAGCACAATAACACTAAGCAACAATGTTCTCCCCTGTTTCAATCCAGACTTCCCTTAATTTATGTTTAATTAAGTTAGCATATGCATTATGTACCCTGCACATAAATGAAGCATTGACAGGATTTATCTAGACACTAATTCAATATACAGCTGTAATTAACTCATTAGAATTCCAAAACACCCAAAGCCATAGATATGTGATAATGACATCGAGATCTCATAAACATGTGCCATACTGTTGGCAGTCTCGCTTCATTGCTGAGCTAATTTTAGGTCTACCAATGTCCCCAATGCAGCTTGTCTGCTCGATTCTCTCATGAGTTTGGCATTGTGCCGTGGGTAAATGTGGCAACAGGTTCTTGCTAATCAACTCCCTGCAGACTGAGCTTGGCTTTGGCTCAGGAGAATAACAAGGTGACACCTGTCAATTTGCCCCGGCTGTCCTGAGACACTATGAGTGTGTAAAGACGTCACCATTGCTGCCTTTAGACACAGGTAAGAGTCTCCCTGTTGGTGCTTGGCCAGCTGCAGTGAAAACACATGCGGACCTTGACATGGCCCCCACGTTTAAGCTTTAACCTTGTATCTTGTGAACAAGCAACTTGAGAGTGTTGTGTGTCTTCTGACTTACTTTATGTGTACATTTATCAGGGATTAAATGACCTTAGTTGTAGGAAGGAAAATTACTGATCACTATTGAAGACATTTTACATAGCGACATTCATTTTAGATGAGAGAAGTTTAAAACATGAGTGAAAAATATTGACAAAGGATTTTAAAAATACGGGCATTGCGAAAACTGGCTGAAAGTTGAACATAGTAGCAAAAGTTGTGGTATAGGTATGGCTGAGAGTCTACTAGTTTTGTTAGGCTTGAAAATCCTGCTGATTTTGTCAATCTTTAAAAATTTCTTGTGGAAAACATTTCATTTGATAATTTTAATTTTCAGCTGGATTTATTCTTTCCTGTATTAAGTATACCAATTTTCCTCAAGCATCGATTTAAAGGTCAGAGAGCAACAATTTTAAATATTCTGCAATATTCCTCTAGAACCTCTTTACATAGGTGTCATAAAAATTCAGCGATACATCGCAGTTCAAATATGAAATACAATCAGAATGTATCATCTGCAATTTGAATCTCACACCCTCTCGTCTTTGGATATTTCCGAAGCCAAACAAATAAGTGACAACTGTCGCGTAGTTTTTACTGTGCATATTACAAGTGTAAAATTTTCATGCATGGAAAAGGCAGCTCAAGAATGTTACCGTGTTTAAACATTTCATGCATTATTTAGCACAATCGACTGATCCGTCTCTAAAGCTGTTGTGGTACCGAGTTGAAGTTACTCGAGCAAATATAAATAATAAATACAGTCGATACCGCGGCGTACACAAATAATACCAGAGTCTGTATTTCCAAATGACTCTGTATGGTGTTGTGTTGACTATTCTCCAGACTCCTTTGTCACAGTCACAGTCACTGCTTTTACTTCCATTTTCTCTTCTAGTGACCGGCTCTGGCTTCCTGACTTCAAACAAGTAGGGTTAAAAGCACCCACCTCTGTCTGCTCCTGTGTGTCAAAATACTTGAATTTTTCCTTGACTTTTTACTTTAATATTTCATTTGTGCAGTTATCTCTATGGTGTAGCGTGCTGGTGCTCTTCTAAAACATTACTTACGGTAAAATACCATAATTACCGTAATTTCCAGACTATAAATCACTACTTTTTGGACAAGCTTTTGAAAACCCTGCGGCTTATAGTCCGCTTTGTCTTATCTATGGATCTTTCTCAGATTTTATGATATTGTAAGCTGATTTTTTTTTGGTAATACAGGTAATAGAATTGATGACATTTCATTTAAAACACCTCTGGTTCATAGTCCGGTGCGGCTTATATATGAACAAAACAGGATTTCCCCCCAATTTTAGCTGGAGTGGTTTATATTCAGGTGCGGTTTATAATTCGGAAATGACGGTACATCCAGCATGCCTTAACCGTCCAGTAGGTTTGTAAACACTTGGAATAGGTAACTAAAACTAGGTTTTAGTCAAACTATGGTTGACAACTTGTAGGAAGTGTATGTCTTACAAAACATATTAACAATGAGAATATGAATTTTAACAGACTCAAAAGAAATCTTTTTAATCTGACCCTTAAATTTACAGCGAGGAGTTAAATGTTTGAAAAAGTTTAAAACATCAACCAAAGCATATTATTACGTGATTATCCCTACGTATACAATTGTTTTCACTAATTTATCATAAGTCCTTGTAATTCTAACCTATAGTGAGTTAAGCATTTGTCAAGACTGACTCTTGTTTCCTTCACCAGCCAAGGTTTAAAGAACAAGCAAGAAACAATCTCCAAATAGCTGCAAATCCAACACTTCTTACGATTGATACAATTAAAACCGTTCTTTCATGTCATATGTGCTAAAGGATCCGCTATTGTAGCGCTAGTATGCAATGCTGTTTTCCAGATAACTTTGAAGAGCTGCCGCTGCTGTCATTTTCTGTTTAGCCACCGTTTCGTTCCAGGGAAGCGTGGACGTGCAGCCTCCTTTAACCGCTGTCACCCTCCAGTCATCCTTTTAAAGTCGGCGCGTGTGTCTAAATGTGTGTGTATCCACTTAGTATGTGCTTCAGAGTTGTCAGCAATCAGGGCTTAAAGAGCCAACATTCTGTGCTGTGCATATGGATGCGTTTGGGGTATGTTTGGCCTCGCACGTGCGAGAGTGACACATTGCAGCCAACATTTTGACAGCCACCAAGTATGCAAAAAAGATGTCGGTATAACCTAAAATATTGCCCCGCAGATACATTCCCCGGCTTTTGCCAGGACCGACCGACCCTGTCGCTGCTCAACAGGGAAAATCATCAGGCAGCCAAGCAGAAAAAGCTGCCGAATTTCTGCCAGTGCTGCCTGGAACCACGCTTTTGTGTAATTCCGAGCAATATAAACTCTGAATTTAGATAGCTCATTATCGACACAGTGTACTTTAATTCAGCTTCCCACTGCTTCTCTTTGTTGGTAGGACATTTTTGCAGATTCATTATGTCTATTTCGACTGCCAAATCTACATGTAAGAAACAACAGCCAGGTTTTAACTAGTTTTAGGTTTTATTGACATAGTGTTGTCTAGGGATATCACGTTTAATTGACGCGGGTTCCATAGTTTGAAACACAGGGGTTCTGCATGTGTGTGTGGATGTGTGTGTGTTGTGTTTATGCAACATCTGAAATGGGGGTCGGAAGAAAATCCAATGCACATTCATCTTTGCTTATTGGAGAGAGAGTCCGTGGCCATGCATTACAGGGCATGCTATAAATCCTCCGCTAAGGCTTTGAAACAAGATGTGGGCCAAATCCAAGCTGGGCCATTGCAGTCAGGCGTGCAGGGTTCAGCAATATGGAGGAACATGACAGATAGCGAATAATGCTGCTTTGCTCTGCGCTTGCGTGCTGTAACCATTTTCATTTGGGGTTGCAGATGGTTGCTTTGATGGGAGGTGGCGGGGTACTGCGCTCAGGGAAGTTCAACTGCTGTCCTGGGCAAACAATAGGAGACAAATGTGACTATTATGGACAAATGTTCATTAACCAAATGATTCTTTAGAAGTCTCTTGATTGGGTGCAACTGATTGTGTATTAATCAGCTCTTGAAGCATCTATTTGCTTTACTTCTATTAGTCGGGGGGGGGGGGGGTGCATGGGGTTAGGGTTAGAATCCTTTTACCGGACTGGTTGCCTTCCGAACAAAGAGCACAAATATGCAACCATTTACACTGCACAGGCTGCAGTCAGCCTTTCACCTGAAGTCAGCTCTTACCCTGAACAGGCAAAGACGGATAGAAAACGCATGGATGTCTTTATGTCCATGATTGCTCTTGTACTATATACTAATGATAAATACAATGGAATTCAAAGTTCTGCTCTTGCTTGATGCATACATAAAATAAATACCCTACTCAATAATATATGTACGCACGCACACACACACACACAAAAACATTTCAATAGGACCAATGGAAAATACTGTACTATTTGCTTTCTCTTTACAGTCATAATCTCTTCATTCCACAAACCGCACTTAAGAACATTATAAAAGAAAACATTTAGTTGAATCACATTTAGTCAATGCTATTTAGTAAAACAGCGATTAGGTCAAATGAATTTCCTGAATTTTATGGCTTTCTATTTGCAACGATTATTGCTTGAAGGTAAAAGCTGTTTATTAATCTTGAAGTGCTTGTGTTAATGGAGTTAAAACAACTAGCCAACTTTCAACATTAAAGCTCCAGTCTTCTAATACCGCACTGTCCTTGACCAAAGGATGGATGATACCTTCTTCACACACACCACCAGTCCTTTTTTCGCCATACAAAATTTTACTGTCTGTATGTATTTTATCACAAACCCTAATTTTCTCTTCCACCACATTCAGACAATCTGCCGCCGAAATAAACTGAAACATCATGGAATTTTTGTTTGGTGAATGAAAGGAAACTAAATACTTGGACTACATTTGATATCTAATTCAATAAAAAAAAATTTAAAAAATTGGGCTGTGTGGTGAAGTAGCACTCTCAGCGTCCGTCTTGCTGTCAAGAGCTTTAAATGTTTAAATGTTGGCTCAGGCCCTTCTTGGTGACGTTCACGCTTTCTCAAGCATGTCTGTGTTTTTCCAGCTACCCAGACTTCCTCCCACATTCCAAATCTACGCACAATAGGTTCATTGAATAGCACAGTTACCTTGTCACTGGAAAGGTATTCAGAGCTACACAAGACAAAAAGAGACCCAAACATAATTTTCCTTCACTACTCATTACGTGGTTGGTTTTCTTTTCACATATTACAGATGATTTCGTTTTTTTTTTCAGCGGCTGAGATCCCCCCCTTATTTTCACCTTCCTTTGTTGTTTAAAATGTCAAATTAGGGTGCTTTATAATATGTGTGTGCAAGCCCATTGTTCAGTTGCCAAGAGTCCTGGATGCACTGCACAGTGAGTGGCTGTCTCCTCATCAGATTTTATTTGTCCAGTTTTGGCAGTAGATAGTCACTCAGACAGCCAAGACTAATTGATTTGCCCCACAAATTGGAAAAAATTGGAAGAAGGACCCACACTTAATGCTGGCCTCACTGGTGCAGATCTAAAACAAATGACTATGTTGACAATCAGTCTCAACAAATTGATCAGGTGTGTTTATCATGGCTATTTAAATTACTATGACCAATCTGGCATACATTTTGATATCACTGGTCAACAGCACAATTTGATCAGAGATGGCTTTAGTGTTGATTTAAAAATGTCTTTTTTTTTTCTAGCACATCAGGTTTTTTTTTAGGTAATGTTCCCTTTTTTCCTTTTAGGTTTGACGAGGAAAAGAAATCCGCCTGTTGCTGAACTTAACCCTTAATTCATAAATACACTCTATTACATATTATGTTATTGTTTATATATTACACTGCTGTTTTTTTTTTTTTTTACATCTCTTTTGGTGTTAATTGGCAGTCAGCACACGCAGCCCAAACAAAAACCATTAGCGTTGTGTATTTGCTGATGTTTTGCAAGGTTGATGATTATCCACAAGCAGCCTGCACAAACATATGTATTGGGTATTCATTGTTTCCTTCTTGTTGCACATTCCCACATGGCATGAGCTTAACCACACAAGCTTGTGTGACCCCATCACCCATTACTCCTTGATGTTAAATGCTCACACATTGTAAATCCTTTTTCTACTCTGTTTGAACTAATCCATCCATTTTTTTGCATGAAAGTATTTACTGTCATGACACATGTTTGCTATTGACGAGCTGAAGTGGGCCTGGCAGATATGTTGTACTGTACTTGTGCATATCATCACAAGTGTTTGCGGAATGACACATGCTCACGCAAACATATTTTACATAAGCCATAAATTATCTGTACGGTGTTGCTCAGCAGTTAAAATTCAGCCTGCACGTATGCATTAAATGATAAGAACTTTATTTAGTCACGATGGGTGTGTATCTTATCAGTGTCTGTCCCCCTGGCAGTCATCCAGCAAGTAAGCGCATTCTTTATTAGCTGACGATAGCAGATTTAAATATTGATTTATACATGTTTGAAATGTCCAAATGAAAAAGATTGATGGTGAAATGTTAAGTCGTTATGCTTCCTTGGCAATGTCGCTGAATATTTTTTTAGAATAACCACACTGCAGTGGGACAGTGTGCATGTGAATAAAAGCAAAATTGAAGTAGGGAACTGTCCTTGGTGCTGAAATGCGCTACATAAAAGCAATGAAGTAATTCATTGTTCAAACACCAGTGGACTTTAAGCATTTGTTTCCACTTGTTCCTTGCTGTGAGTGGCCGTATACATATACTAGAAGTGTGCAAGATGATTGGAGGGGCGGAGATGAGTGAGAAAACACTTCGGTTTTGTCAGGCTGTCACAGATATGATTAACTCCAGCGGTGATTGATGAGTGACAGATGGATGGGCATAAATGGGCTATGAATGTGCGACGTTCTAATGATAAAATAAATTTAGCATGTCCAACAAAGCGATACCGGATGGTCATTTTTCTAAAACAATAGGGTGCTCTCCTTACATTCATGCAAATAGGGGTCAGAGGTTTGATGAGAAAATATGACAATGGCAAAATTCATTTTTGTTGTTTTTGTTTTGTTATACTACCATCAATCTATTTTCGACAGAACTTCTATTCTGGGTTGAAGGAAAGGTGAGTAGGGGACTGCACATAGAGACAGACAATAATTCATATTTATATCCATAGGTAAAGTTAGACGCTTCATGAAATCAGCCACAAGATCCCCACACCATCAGAAGACCTTTTAAACTTTTGGGTATACTCATTAAAGGCAGAAAGTAACAATTGCTTCATAAATGTTTAACCTCAAGTGTTTGACAGATAATAAATGATTGAGTAGAATGGTCTGTTTTCTTATGAGTGGATGGCAAACATTTTTATTGTCCATATTGATGGGCTAAGATTTGTGTGGAAAGCTTTTTACAGATGTATTTATTTACAAATTATAATTCCTTCAGTTGTTGAGTCTTTGTAACAGCTACATAGAAACAAACAAGAGGCTAAACTGTGTTTGTGTGTGCGTGTGCATTTCCTGATGCAAATGAACTAGGTCTAGGTTGTTTCTGTTTTGACAGTACGCCATGCAGGGAAGAGAGACCAAACAGTATGGATGCCAATGCAAGCACAAATCCTCAAATTACAGTGAGCTATAGTTTAAGATCACATGACCTTGAGTGATTGAGTCCAGCTTCTGGACTTTTAACATTCCTTCTATTATTTGGTCATTGTAATTGTTGCTAATCCTACGTTGTATGTCTCTTCTTCGTCCTGTATTCACTCTCTGCAGATGCCGCCTTCGACTCCCCTACCCCACCCCATGCTAACGTGCAGGAGGATCTGGGTCACTGTGTACCTGCTCCTCCCACTACTTTGCATCCATTCACTCCACTCATTCACCCTTTGTTCTGTCATAGCGCCATCTATGGATTTTATTTTTCTGTCTTTGTCAATGATATCACAAATCTTATCTCCTCCGTCATCTCTGGCGATCATCCTGTTCTGCTCTCCCACTTGGTTACTTGGTGAAGCATTAGCACGGAGGCAATTACGAAGAGGAAGACTTACCCAAGTCTTATCACTATTCTTCACTTCCCTTAGGATATGTTTCTCATTTCATCTTCCTCTCTCAATTTCAGCCTTTCCCTGAGAATTCACTGATATCCTCCATTTGGAAAGATTTGGATTGACTACTCAAGTGTTTTTTTTTTCTTTTTTTTTATCAGACTTTTGCCTTCATCTTTCTCTCAAAGGAGACTCTTTGGATTTGATTTGAATGGAGGTGTTAATCAGGCCAAAATGTGTGTGAACAAGCCACACAGCGGTTCTTGTGTGAGAAAATGCTCAACATTCACACATACAAAGCTTACAGTTTACCTAATTAGTCAAAAAAACAGAACTCAGACATCTGGCAAGAACAGCTAAATCATTTTCATATCGATGTAATTTCATGATTCCCTCTCTCGTCAATACTTGTGTATTAATGGACGCAAAACATTTTCATAATTCGGGTATGATAAAAACCCTCAGAAATGGATGAGCATGAGACACATACAGATACTAGAGACTTATGTCGCTCCCCTTGCCCGCTACGAATATCTTGTCACTTGCGTACTCTAGTTGTGAGTGCGTGTGTTTACGTGTGTGTTTGTGTCTGTCAAGGTTGCTCTTTCTCACAAGCACACTTCTATTGTTACATAATGTCTCCGTACCAGGGTACCTGTGTCTCGCTCAATTGTCATGTTTATATGCGGTCACCTTAAAATTGTCGGCTGGTGATTTTGGCAAATCCGTGCCTATACACGAGTGTTTGGGCCAGCTACCTCTCGGAAAAACCTGCTTCCACCCTCACCCCTACCCTCGGGTTCTCATTAGGGGGAGTGTAGATGGCGGCGCCGAAATCAACATCTGTCTCAGAGAGCGGAGAGGCTTCATACCAACACCATGAGAAGAAAAATTGCATTTTGCTGCATAATAAGTCACAAAGCTGCAGCAATTTTTAAACAAGTTCATCTCTGTATTCAAATGTATTATCTGTTTGTATACTGTCACTGTGTTGTCATGCCATTTTACCGAATTTTGACCTACGATTAGTAGTTAATAGTATTGGAATAACAAGGTCAATTTATTTAGCGTTGTTGATATAATCATGTTTTACAATACATTATCCATGAGCATTTCCATTGGCTGCCAAAGGTTTGCATCAAACACATTTCTGTTTAAACACTGGCAGAGCTGGGGGAAGGGGGTTGGCACCGGATAACTGGCCCCCTCCCTGAAATATGCTTGGACCCCGAAGCTACCAGGCCAAATAATTGACTTTTGGTTATTTTAAGATACTTCTTTACTACACTTTCTACTACTGCATTTTCACCTGTCCCCTGAAGGGGACCTATAAGGAAGCGTTTTCTGTATAATTTTTAAAGTAACAAAAAAGAGAAAATGTGTTGCAGACCGCCAGAGAAACCCCTAGTCCTCTCATGGCCACCAAAAAGAAAAATAATCCTTGCTCCGCCAGTGTGTTTAAGACCACACCACCCCAATTAACTTGAGCTGTGACCCAACTCGGAAGAGCCTCCAAAAGCTCTTTCACCCCTTCTTCAATGAGAATACTACTGTCTAGCCTTTAGGAGGACATACATGGTGTCTTGGGAAACAGATTTCTTAAACTTGAATGCACTGTAGTGACAATTTGAAATATTTCGGACTAAGCAGCAGCACCTAAAAAATGTGGGGGGAAAAAACGTAAACAGTTTAACAAATGTGTGAAATCAGAGATCAAAAATTGCATGACAGTATTGTTTTATATCAAGACAAACTATGTGATTTGAAAACTTTCTTTTTCCTATTCACTAGAAGATCCTTTTTATGTATTTCTTATTTTATCTAGCAAGAGAAGACACCTACGGCATTATTCCAGTTCATAAATTTCTTTATATATATGGAAGCTTTCAGAAAGCAACATTGCGTGAAGTTTTCATTGTGGCATAGCTTCTGGTTGTGTGCAAGATACTTTGATGGTCCCATTGAGCTGATTCTTTTATGGCTTAATACAATTATTAATGTGTTTGTCCCTCTAATGGCCTTCCTGGCCCTGCTGTTGAAAGCAATCTACTGGAGAGAGAGAAATCTCTCTATTAGCGACATATGCCGCCATGCATGTAATGCTTGTGTGCCCTATGCGTAAAATACACTGGGTTTTTCTTTGGTCTGTCGGAAGTTTGGTGATAATTTGGATTGGATTTGGACTGTTTGAATGAGAAAGCCTGCTGGGTAAAAGGCCACTGAAATGACAAAGCTTTGTCGTGTTCAAATATTTCATTGTCCATTTTCTAAAGCGCTTCTCTTAACGAGGATCGCGACCAAAGTTATTTCATTACTCTAATTATGATCATAATAAAACAGTCAACCGAGTAACTGCAATCTGCATCATGGTCTTTAATATATTTATTGCAGACAGTGACTTATCATTGTGACTCTCAAAACAGGCAAATGTCACGCAAGAGGGATTGAATGTTTAATGTACAGTTATTTTTGGAATTCATGAAGGCAATTATTTTAAAAGTCAACTTAATAATCCTTTTTTGACATCACGCAGTTTGCTGGAAGACACGCAGCTCTCACCCCATCACCCTCTCGCTACACACAAAGCTGCACAATTTAAATATCAATGACCCCTCTTTATGGAAACCTGCAGGTTCCCAAAATCATAGATTTTGTCATGCTGTTATTCGACTTTTACCCCGCTGGGATTTTGAGGCACTCTAAACATATGAAATAGTTATTGGTCTTTATGTTTTATTTATGGGACTGTGTCCAATAAGGGATTTTGTGCTATAGAAGTGGACTTGAGTCATTCTGTGTCGATTTGAATAGGGAAAATCCGCTCTATCTCTGTCTCTCTTTTGCCACACCATACTGGAGCAGATATCACGTTTAACCATCAATTGGCAGAGAGCCGCTTCCGCATGAATCAAGCACAAAGAAAGAAAAAGCCACTCAAGTGGGTTCCGTGTGAAAGGCAATGGCTGGTACAATCCGGCTTGAATATTACTTCTCCGACGAGTCAATTTTGTCAAAACGTTTTTTTGAAATAAGCTATTGATGCTTTTTCCAGCGCTCTTTTTCCACTTTGCTCCCTTTTTGTCTCCCACCAGCCAGTTGCCTTAGTTTTATGCGTATACACCAAAGCCTGGTGCTTGTGGTGCTCCGTTGAGGGGCAAATGACTTGTCCTTGGCTGAGTGTGTGACTTTATTGTGGTATTGGTGTTTTCATCCCTGCAATCTCTTTGGAAGCAATGTTTATGAATTGACTTCGTAATCATACATTCCTCGCTCTTTCCAGCACCTTGGAATATCAGCTTTTATGCATATGCTGAAGAAAAAAGATGGCAATCGGTGACTGTTTCAAGAGGGCATAAGAGAAGATGGTAGAGAAATTGGTGAGGTGATGACTGACAGGTTGAAATAGAAGGTATGACAGAAATAAATTAAGTGTTAGTGAAAGCTTTTATTGAGCCTTGGCAAATTGGAGAGGGATTCAGCTGAATTGCATTTACAGATGCTATCTGTTGAATTTTCATATAAATAACCACTTTGAATTATGTGCCCCTGGTGTGAATAAACAGGAGCTTCTCTCTCTGCCTCTTGTTGACATACACATTGGTGGAATTTTATAGTTTGCAGAAAAATACCAGTGACCTCATTATTGCAAGTACACTCCCAAAGTGTTCGCACAAGAATGCTCGTACAAACAAGAAAGTGACCATGAACTCATTTTATCTTGACTACTCCTACTGAATCTGTAAAATTCCAAAGCTCACTAAAGCAAGTCACAAAATGCCGGAGGTGAAACCATGATTGTGCTTGATGTCTCCCTTTATTTGAAATACTTATTGTACTTACGAGGAGAGAAACATCTCAAGAAACCTATGGTGCAAATGAACAAAAACTCCTCTTGCGTGTTGAGGCAATTTCTGAACCAGGATCTGATTATTTTTGCACATTTTAGTGACCACGGCTGGCATTCCCACTGAGAGTGCATTTGAATCAGCTTCTTTTCCCTCCATGTGCCACTCCCTACTGCTGCTGTAAATGAACTGTCAGTAGCAACCACAGCGTGTTTAGCTCCTATATTCATTTGTTTTCGTCTGTCCTGTATTCCCCTGAGTCTCTGAATCTGCATGATGAAACATGGAGGTGACTTTGCCAGTGTCAAGTAAAAGACACAAAGGAATATGGTCACTATGAAAGTAGAGTGATGTAAACAAGAAGCCATAACATTTAACTATAAACACAATATTCATATATATAGTATATATACACACGCACACGCGCGCACACGCACACACACAGACACACATACAATACGTTCACACACGCGCGCACACGCATGCACACACTTCTTCCTTGTGTTTGCGGTTCAGCTGTCTTGGATCTAACTCTCGCTACAAGCACTGTAAACGGAACCTCTTTATAAGGGCAGTAAAGATATTACAACCACTTACACACAGGCCTTAGTTACAGGTGCACTCCTTTTCTAGAGAACTTTTGTTTTATTTTTGTTGTTTTACTATCTAAACTAAAAGAGAGAATTTTTGTTTTATTTATGTTGTTTTACAGCACTAACCCTCCCAGTGTTATATGTCGTTTTTTTCCCCCTTCTGAACACATGGAATTCAAACATCCATGAAGTTACATCGGTGACTGAACTTGGCGCTGTAGAATCAAAATTCAAAGTTCAACCGCCACAATTTGTGCTTTCTATAATAGTCCTTCATTTCAATTCATCACTATTCAATGTTGTATTAAAAAAAATAATTCTGACTAAGAATTATGCATGTTGTAATTCAATAAAATAAAAGATCGGACCAGAAAGTAATAAATGTGGTTGCTTCAAAGCAAAACTAATAAAATGGTACCATCACCAACACTGTATTTTATACTCTATAGGTGTTTTTTTTTCATTTATCTGTTGTCTAAATTAAGTACTTTCCAAGTACCACATTGATGCTGATGGGTTTTTCCTCTGAAGTGGTCGTATAGTAAATCTGCACAAAAATCTACAATGGATCAGGGATGTAATGAGAAGAGGGGCTTTCATCATGAATCCAATAGAGCCAGCCATCTATTATTTATGAACAGATGCAATGTATCCTCGGAGTGCAATGTGCCACCAGATCTGGTGAATGTCACCATTTTCCTTTCATTTTGTTTAAAGTTTAATAAGGATTAGGGGTTAAATTGCAACATTTAACTGTATCATTAAACACATTTTAGAGCAATATTCTTTGCAGACCAATTTTTAGTCATGCAGAATACATGTGTTCTGTATTTGCTGCAGAATACATGTATTTATTGCAGTGAACACCTGCAGCCCTGGTGAAAAAAGGCAAAATCTGGAATAAAAATGGTCATAAAATAACACACAATATCATTCCCTTTGGATTGAGTGATTATGGTTCTGTACTAAAAGCACAGACCCAGATTTGTCTACAAATTATCATCATATACCTAGCAAATACATAATTATGGACCCGAGTTACATTCATGACTGTATTTAATAATTTGGTTATTCAACACGAACAAACTACCTTTCATGAGTCTTATAAAAAATTTAAGAACATGCTAGCACAAACTGATCAAACACACGTGGGCATTTACATATTTTTGCATAAAATGTACAAGTCACTCTACTCACCTTTTGACATTCACACACAATAATAAATGTTAATGATAACGGCAATGGAAAATGGCTCTTGACATTCACACGCAACAGCCAACTAGACCACACTGGCTATTAGTTGACAGAAGCAAGCCATGCTTTCAGCTTCACGTTTGACCTTGCACAAAGTGCATTAAGGACTAACAACAGAGGCCAAAGACAGGTGAAAACAATCACTAAAAACAGAGATGTTCCTAAAGTAACACTCTGTTGCTTTGCCTTGCACGCAGGAATAGGTGTGATCTTCAGCAAATTAAAAAAGATGAAAGATGTGAAAAAAGTGGGAAATGTTTTATGACAGGCTGAGAGAGATATTGATATATAGGATAAATGCAACATGTGGTTGGGAAATTATTGCATAATGCATCTGCCCTCACTTAAGACACTTTCTGCCAACATATTCCTGACAAAACCAAAGAGGCACCATAGTTATGCTCTCACAATTGTTGGCATCACAGTGGCATTACACTCACTTGTATTCCTCCTTTTTCTCTTGCAAGAATTATCACTGAGCAATAACCTTGCTTCATCGCCTTTGATACAGGGCAGCGCCACATCCAGTAACGACTGCCAGGGCCAATGGGCAGGTGTTGTGGAACTGCAATGCAGCCCATCATGTGTATCTGTGTGGGAAGCGTGAAATCAGTTGCTTGTTTACCTCACATTTCACATTGTGAGTCCTGTCAATCTTTACCAATGGCTGTCCGTGACTGTATCCATTATGGGTGCATTGGTTTTCCCTGTCTATCTTCTTGTCTTGCTCAATGTGCAACAGAATAATCATAATACGCCATACAAGCTAGCACATTGATTCTTTTGTATGTGAGTACAAAGAATGCTTCCTCACTTCAGACATATGTTGAGCTTTGAATAGCTGTATGAGTGAAATGATTATTATTGATCTTCTTAATGGAAAGCACAATGCCTCCCCTCCATAGTGTAGTGATGTCACAGGATAATTACCGACATGTTCAATTGCGGCTGCCTGAAGAAGACAGAGATATAATCAATACGTCACCTTTTTTACTATTGATCTAGCCACCTAAAGCGAGGACAATGACCTGAAAAAGAGCCAAAATGGAAGGGAAGCTTCGAGAGCTACTTTTAAGTCCGCCTGCAAAATAGCGTTCCTCTTAACAAGCACATTCAGTGGTAACTGATGGGCTGAGCCTGTTGACATGAAACACTTGCTCACTACCATCTTGCCAAATGACAGTGATGGTTTCAACCAAGAACCAGAGAGCAGAGTATTTCCAACGGAATTTTATATCCTGGTCGACTGCTGCATCTATTAATCTTTTAGCAGCTGACTATCCGTTGATATCTCGTGATTTTATGCTTCCTTCTCTCACCTATCAAGAAAGAAAAAATATCTTCAACCAAATTTTGTTTTCAACCATTAGTTTTTTTTTATCCCGTTATTGCACACCGCTAACCACATTGCAAGAGAGCGAGCAATCATGCAACACAATATTATAATTTCTACAAACAAAATGCAAACGTGTCTATCTATCCATATTTTATACACAAAGATTAAAATAAACTTTATAAGAACTGACACGATATGACAATGATAGACACTGACGAGAAAAATGTCATGTCGCATTCGGAGAAGCAAGAAGAGATTGTTGCTCTGCGGCCTGCTGGAATCAACTTGTCCCATTTTACCGTTGATGAAGGGGTTATTAGCTGTGGGAGCAAGGATGACTAACAGCAGATTGGGTATGACATGAGGGATTTATTTCGCACCTGACGCGTTGCTTCTACGGAGCGACAAAATAATCCCACTAGTGAAAAATTCATGAAATCCTCGATGGATGAAATCCCACGTAACTCCAAAATCATCACTTTCCAGGACCCGCCAAAAACGACATGTTTAGTGGGAATTTGAACACCCATTGCCCTCACCCTGTAGTGTTAAAAGAAATTATGTCCTGCAAAATGGATTGCCTCATTTTTGTGGCCAGCACAAGTTTAGCGCCAAATGCGGTCAATGTGCATGGGTAAAGTTGTTTTTTCTTTTGGCATTTTTATAGACAGGTGTTATTAGAACGGCCTTTTGACCCAAAAGTCAATGCACTCACCATCAAGCACTTTCCTTTACTTGGTCCTGGCAGTTATTGGAAGCTGGCTGTGTCATTTACCTCGAGCCAGTCCGGTCCTCACATTGCAACATTGTAAATATGGTAGCAGAAAAATGTTTGTTGAATCCATCTAGTGACTGCAGCATCAGACCACTAAGACTATTTCCCATTCTTCTTCCACACAGAAGCAGGAAGTAGACCTAAGTTCCGATATGTCGAAAACTTGAAAGATGGCTGCAGGTGAGAGTCAAAACGTGAACGTAATTGGAAGGAATTAGAATTAAACACAACAAATTGTAAGGCCGATGTTCATTCATAAATTAAAACAATCTTAAGTGAACCTTATGGTATACGGCAATATGGTATCAAAAATGCAACGGAAAGCCTGAACAGTGATTTCAATTCATTTTGAAGTTCATCAATTAGTGTATACCAGTATTGCATCTTCTATCACAGTATGGCCCAGTTGTAACTGCTGCACTTCATCTTTGGAGGTCAAACAGAACTGGGTTACAGTGAGTTGGAAAGCATATTATGATCTCATTTGTTTCCTGTCATCTGTGACAGGAAAAAGATTTGTTGTTTACAAAAGCTGTGTAGATGTTGCTTAAAATTTTATGGCTCATCACTAGTATGACCATTAATTGGAAACATGTCATTCTCTAGTGTGTAGACAAGATGTCGTGCATGCATTTGCATTTCAAAATGGATACCAACAAGCATATTGTCAGTGCTGCTGTGTTACATACATTTACGTAAAACATTTTCAAAGGAAAATTCTGAGTAAAAGATAACAGGCATTGTCCTTCATACTTCCGTCCTCACTTGCTCCTGGTTGTTTGTCATGGCCCCTTTTAGACATCTATGCAATGTTACAACCAGTATTCCATGCAAAGATTAAACTGAACACAGAAACACGAAGAATGTGCCGAGTCAAAACGTGATTTGTCCTCAATGATTGGAGGCAAAATGGAGAATTTTTTCCTTGTGATGCAGCTATTGTAAGATTAATGCTGAGCACAAGTAATCTGACAGGATAATACAGTTGTTATGATGGTATTAGGACATAACCTGAAACAAGCGCATTCATTACTTGTGCTTATATCAGCAATCTCTGCGGATGAATAGCACTAGTAAGAATTATGGAAAACCACATGAAACATGTTGTGAAGTTCTGTTTTCATTTTTCGATCAAACTATTAAAGACAAAATGAAAATTGGAAACAAGATTAAGGTCAAAGTTTAGTCTGCTAAATAAATAGAACCTGCAGAGTGAAAGCTGATGAGTCCCATATGGACCAACTTGAAATGAGATTGTTTGCCTCTTGTCCCTCTTGAATTAAATGACTCATTGTGCCAGTGATTTTAGAATAAGGGGAATCAGCATCGGGGGATGAAAGGGAGCCCTCTGAATTCTGCAGCTGCTACAAAAAGATGTGTGCTTCATCACAGTGTGGTACTCTCGCCTCCCCACAATTCCTTCTTTCTGGCTTCTTCCTCCCTTTTGTAAACCGCGTGGGGCCACATCAGAGAATGAACAGCAGTGTGAATACGGATTTTATTTGTTGTCAGTGAATACAATCCAAAATGGATGAAAGTTCTGCTGAGACATTGTTGCTTTTTTAGCTGAGCTGTTAAAAAATAAGCATGCATGAGAGTGTGTTAAAAAATAAGCATGCATGAGAGTGTCTGAGGCTGCGTGGCTCTATATCATCATGTACAACTTTTGGAAGGCAGTCTGTTTCTGTTTCTTACGTGGCATTTTCTTCTGTTTCTGTTTCAGAGACTAATCCAGACTATTCCATGCTCTACTGTGTAAAAGGGCTAAAGAAGAACTTTGTCAAAGCCTTGACATCGCTATGTACATTTAGAGCTCTTGTCCACACAGCACACACTAGCCACAAACGACATAACCCTTAAGCCTCCTGTTAAGTACAAGGAGAAAAAGCTGTAGCTGCTGCTCCAGGCAACATTCGACCAGAGATTGCCAACAGACCAAGTGCATCAGCATCTGCACCGGTGCAATGTTTAGAGAGTCTATTACATTGATAAGCATCATTACACTGAATTCATAATGGAACCTGCAATGACAACTATTTGTGGCCATTATGATTTTGGCTTCCATTGCCTCATGTTCTTGTCTTCACACATGTATTTCCAATGACCTTTCACTTCAGACTTTCAGCAACAGAGTGTTACATTGATCCAATGCTGTGAAAATATATTTACCAGAGTTAAACAAAGTTCTACCAAAGCTAGAAAAAATGTGCTGTACTTGTTCTAAAAGTTTTTGAAATGTCAGACATCTCACTACATGAGAATGCGTTTTGTGTGGGGTTCACATGACAATCAATGGTAGGCTGATTGATCAATCAAAATTCTCAGTAGGTTCGAGTGCGAGTTCGTTTATCTATATGTTCCCTGCGATTGGCTGGCAACCAATTCAGGGTGGCCTCCGCCTACTGCCTGAAGTCAACTGAGATAGGCTCCAGGGTGCCCGCGACCCAGCTGAGGATAAGCGGTTCAGATGATGGATGGATGTATGGATGGATTGATGGATCGATGGATAGATCGAAGGATGAATATATATTTCAATAGAATCTGACTGTGGCAGAGGTGTACGATGGTAGGTGTCCTACACAAAAGCATGATTGTGGGTGCCAGGTCATCTTCAATTGCCACATCTTTCAGTTTACCTGTACAAATACACTGGCACAATTTTTGCTTCTGCAATGTGTGCACCTCGATCACCCTGATTTTAATGGGAATCACTATCATTACATAAGCATAGAACGTGAATAGATGAACGACGTGATTCTATTCCTCAAAAATACGCTCCGACTATATAGTTTCCGTATAGATATAATCTACTTTTCTGTGAGCAGACCTGTTGGGTGATTTTCACAGACATTACATTTAATAGCTCTATTAAATCACTGCGACAGTATGCAATTGCCACATGATTAGCAGCCCAGGAAAAAGCTTCTTTGATAGGCAGTGTGAAAGGAACTATTGAGTCATACAAGACGCCTTATCAGAACGATCAAGTGACCCAATGTGCCGAGAGAGCAGCGGGTTTCGCTTGAAACATCTGCCTGCCTCACCCGTAATTACATATCATACATCATATGACTGACAGCATCAAGGTGAAGATGCTTGTTCTTTCAAGATGTCACGATTGCCATTAGGAATTTTTTTTGTGTGTGGTTGTGAATAAGAGTCAGAGTGCCATTTGCTTCAAGCTACAGCAGTTGCGCATCAAGGCATTTTGATGCCTATTGCTCCCCTCGGAGCAACTTCCAGCTTGCTAATGTGAGTGTTTTAGGAAAGTCTAAATGTTTGCTTGGAGAAATTAGACATTAGAGTGTCTATACAAAGACTGTGTAGGTGTGACTTTTAAATAAACATGCCTATATAAATACTTAAGGGTTTAAATGACACATTTACTCGTGGTTTTCTTGTTGTTGTTTGCATCCCTTGAAGATACATACGTTACTTGTTTAAAACGGAATATTTTATGATGTTGAAAACATTCTAAAAATACATTCAGCATGAGTATAAGAGACGGCAAACTAGTTCAACAACTAAGGCGGAGTAACACACTGAACATGGCACTAGATCACAGCGGTCACGAACCGTTTTGAAAGTGTTAACTACTTCTTGGCCGACTGATTAGTGTGAAGGCCTACTAATGTGATAAACACTTCCTGAATAATGATAAATCACTGGTGAGCTATTTTTAGAACAGACCTATGGGCAACTTATGCGGTTTTCGCGTGTTACTTGCCCACAGGCAACGCATTGGTGACCCCTGGGTATTTTAAGGTCAGCTGTATGAACCACTCCACTTTCAATTACCCAATACAGTTCCAGTTGTTTTTGCAATTATGATTTCATTGAGTTTAGGTAGTGGTGGCAAGACTGCTAGGATAGGACACCTGCAATCCTCGTGACGACGAGCGGCTCATAAAATGGATGATGGATGGATGGATAGTCTGTAATGGGCAACCAGTGAAGTTGCTCTAGAACAGATGTGACGTGACTTCTCCGATGGGATCTTGTGAGAATATGTGGTGCAGTTTAAGTCCAATTAAAATAAAGAGGTGTCTTTTCAAAATGCAAAAATGATGCTAAAGGTAAAACGGAGATGAGGCTGTCATGTTATTTCATCCAGTTCAAGGTGTAGTGAGTCTGTGCAGAGTTAAGTGATATCCCACGGACTACCAAGAAATTTCAGAGCAAATTGTACTGACCAAAGTCAAAAAGCTTGATTTCAACCAAAGTGCATGAGTCCTTCAACAGAATACCCAAAAGAGAAAGAATGAAAGAAGCTGAATAATTTACTTTTGTACAAACCGACAGCTGATTCAGTTTGGTAACGAAATGTGGTCCAAAGTATCTCTCAACACGTGTTCGAGTATCATTGAGACTGACAGTTCCGCCTCATAAGGTTGAACAAAAAAAGGTATTGTTAATATACTGTCACGGGAAAATGTTAACACTCTCTGAGACAGGAGACATGACACGTCCTTAGAGAATAATGAGAGATACAGTATAATAAAAACTTGCATGCAGGGACTATTTCTCCAAATAAGATTACTCCTTAAACATGGTCAGATATGCAAACAAACACAGAGCTTCTCTCTGTAGATGCATAGTGACACAAAAATGTGTCAATATGCTGACGCGGAGTCATGGACAAGTCTTCTGAATGATTCTTTATCATGAATTGATTCGACTGAATGAAAAGAGGCCTCACACTGGCTCGAACTACGGCTGCCCTCAGCTCAAGAGGTGCAGTTGTGTTTGCAAGTATGTCCCTTTCACTTTGTATTCAGCAGTGTGAGTGGAATTCTGCCTTGAGGGATTATTCAGAGTATAATAGAAATTAATTAAGTGATTACTATCTACCATACACTGCAAGCAATTTACCTTCTTGATTGTTATGGTGGTGGTTGTAATAATCCTCAATTTTGATTGACTCTTAATGTCATGGGTATATATTCATTGCTTAATGCGGTACTGTGGTAGAGGTCTTGGCCAAATGTGCGGTGTTATTTTGTGATGTTGATTACATTTTCGGCTCTCGGAGATAGACACAATTTTGAAAACATCCTAATCTCTAGGATTTTGCAGTCTAACACTGTTCAATCTATTCCTACTCTCCCCTAATATTCTAATTAACACCTCTCTGAAATTCAAATTACAACGTGACGGGTTTCATTATGTTTGAATGTGCAGGTGAACGTGATGAAGCTAGACACTCGCAGTATGTCCTAGCTGTGTCCTGCTTTGTTTATTTTCAGCATTGCTGACTCCTAACATCCGTAGTTTCAATGTTATTCCACTTGGGAGGTTTGTGTTGGGCTATTACCGCAACAAAGCTACTGACAATGGATGAGTAGGCACACCAACATTTTTCTCTAAGCACACCCCTCAGATGCTATCACAGTCCTCAGAGGATGCGCCGTGATTAGCATGGTTACTATGATTGCTATCATCTTGGCCCATCACAGTCGTTATCAGCAGAACATTTCCCCATGCGCTCCTTTCAGCTCAGTGATGTTTCCCTTAATGTGAGCTGGGGGGAACATTGCAGGGAGGCGTCTTCCATAAACACCTTGTTATCTCTCGGTTCTTCCCCAATTTTCTCGCCATTCAATCACTCTCATTTATTTCCACATCTCTCAATGAGTTGTGTCAGGCTGTACAGGTGAACAACAACAAAAACCCACATGTTTTATAAATATGTTTTTAGTTTGAAACTCTGTTTATGAAGCAGGTCACTACATTGGAGTTACAATATAAAGTGTTTTATGTGTGTTTGGTGGGGTATGTGGCTATCAGTAAATGATTCTGGTTGCACGCAGACCTTTTGGCTTGGATTATGTTCTTCAAGTACTCAAATGATTTGGATTTCCCTCCTAAATTTCAAAAGGTGCATTCTAGGTTGAATTTAAAACTAAATTGTCCATTGCGTGAATGTTTTTTTTCTTTAGGCTGTACTCCACCTCTTGCCCAAATTTTGCTGGAATGGGCTTCATCTCACTAGTTACATGGTAGAATAGATAGATGGATGGGTTTGTTCAGCCCTGTGATTGACTGGTGATCATTTATATCATGTGTGTCCCATCTCTCACCCAAAATCAGCTTGAAGAGATTACATTTTCTCCATGACCTCAACTGGTATAAAGATTAGATGGAATTATGATTTATTTTTTGCAAAAATGTGTTATTACTGTGATGACATTTATTTCTAAATGCCCATCCATCCATTTTAGGTTTATGTTGGGGTTCAGCTGGAGCCTGTCGTGGTTGAATTAAATTGAGAGGCGAAGTAACTCCTGGCCTGATCATCAGCCGATTACAGGGCCTATAAACAAAAATTCACATTTGGAATATTTTTGATTCATTCATTATTAATAATTAATAAATATTAATAAATATGTAATTAGTAATTACATATTTGTGAAAGCGGGCGGAAGCCATAATAACCTGGAGAAAAGGCATAAAAGCATGGGGACAATATGTAAACTCCACACTAAAGTAGTATTTTCTAAAAATATAAAATTATAGTATGAAAAAATACAAAGACCTCTGAGGCAGAGGTGGTAACCAATTGCCCTTCATGATGCCAATAAGTTCTACGGTGATTACGTTGGAAAAGTCACTTTGCCTTCCAGTGAAGTGGAGTGAGTGCAAGATGTTTAATAAGATGCCAAACATAGTGGTACCTCCAGTAGCATTGCTTTAATCCGTTCTGTGATGGTGGGCAAACTATGATTTGGTCACAGTCTGCCATGCCAAAGAACCAATTAGTCTGCCATGACAGCCAGCCAATCAGTCTGCAACAACCCGCTATTTAAGACTCTGTTGACACTGCAATCCCGGTCAGAGTGTTGGACATTCCTTTCTGCAAGACACTACAATGGTACCACTGAATCCACTTCGCTTTCTGCCCATGACAAAGAGAACCGCCATTTCAAGTTGTTTCTTTCTGTGCCTTCTGTGCTCCTCATGGAGTTTTGCCAGAGTGCAATGTCCTATCGAGCCCTTCATGGCCTATGTCACGATGACGTCCCGGTATTAGCTGGAGGAAAAAAGATGGGATGCCAGCAGTTCACCCAGCTACTGTCATGTGGAAAAATGTCACCTTGTTGTGGTTTTAGTTGGCAAAACTGTAAAACAAAGACGATTCATGTATGTACCCTTGTCTTTTATCACTTCCACATTTTGTGAATACTATCACTGCAACTTGGGAGCCCAGCAATAAACAAAAGAATAATAAAATCTACTGACCATGGCAAATGATATACTGTACATACACTACCATTCAAAAGTTTGAGGTCACTTAGAAATGTCCTTACTTTTAAAATGAAAGAAGAAGGCTAATAGCTGATTAGAAAATCCTTGAAAACCCTAGCGCAATTAAATTAGTTTCCATGAAAAACACCAAATCGCCTGGGTGACCCCAAATCTTTGAATGGTAGTGTAAGCATTAAGCATATACTCATAACATTTTATTTCAATCTTGCATTAGTATTTGTGGGTCACTGGTCAAATGGTACTTGGACATTTTTTTAAATTGTTCATTAGTTTCTCAGATCTCTTATTCATTCTGCGTGTTAACCAAATCCTTTTGTCAATTATGACCAAATGGGAATGTGAAACTCCAAATACATTTGATGGAGCGCCGAAAGGCAAATATTTAAATGAAGTGCGCTTGTCATGAGAATGTGTAATCAAACTTAATGCTCATTCAAACAAAAATAAAATGAAGCGCTCCAAAGTAATATAAAGTCTCGGTATCTTTTGAGAAGCGTCTCCTACTGCTATGTCAGCCTGAGACAATAGAGACCTCCTATAATTATTGCTGGCTAAATAAAAGCAACTGTGACATGGATAGAAGACAATTGTTTTTGGCATATCTTGATTTCACAAGCGATTAATATTTTTTCCTTTTATCCTGTTGAAACTGTGAGGAATTTGGGACATACCGAAACCCACAGATAAATTATAAACAAAAAATTTGAGTCAATGTTGTGGATGGCCTTTTCTTTCCCCCCCCAAAAAACATAATCCAGTGAGACAAATCAGGTACCAGGTCGCTTAGGTACTATTATGGAGGGAAATCATAAATACATTTCTGTTCATTTAAATTACAGCACAACTTTGAGCCCAAATCCACAACAGTTTAAGATATGTATATGTATCTGGGAGTTCGAAAACACTTAACATATTGTACAAATTGTACAATTGTAATGTACATTTACTGCCTTGCTGAGTTACATTGTGTATGTGCAGCAAATTTTCAACCAACAAGACTGAAGGATTTTTAGAGACCACCCAGGTGGATTAACAATTGGTGTGCATTCATGCAGTTTTTTATTTGTTGCCATTATTAAATACAATTTGACTACTTCTCTCTGAATACGGATTCGTGCATTCTCGGTAATGACAAACGTTTTAGCCGTACAATTGCACTTCAAAAAAAGATTGCCTGCAACCCTCAGTGTATGAATGGTGTGTTTGCATTGGAACTGAAGGGATATAGTTGAATTCCCTGTTAGCAAAACACACACACACATATATACTATATACGTGTATATATATATATACTTAATTGCGGGAACATCAGTGAGAGCGTGCAAAGGTATAATAAAGACATGAAAAAAGACATAAAAAGACAAACAGTGGTGTCTTGAGATATATACGTACAAATATATATATACATATACGTACGTATATGTATATATATATACGTATATATACACACACATTGGTTTAAAGTCCATGTGTTTAGAACCTGTCACTATTTTTCTACCCTTGTCAGTCTTTGATGATGTTCTACACATGCTAGAACATGTGTAAGAATGTGTGAATACTTCATTTCAAGATGTGAGAATTTGTAATGTCGCTGATAGAGTGTGGTTTGTGACATCATGTCACTCCATAAAGTATTAGCACTGAGGTGTAGGTCTCGCTCTCTCAGCCCCCCCGCACGCACACACGCACGCACACACACACACACACGCACACGCACACGCACACACACGCACACACACACGCACACACACACACGCACATGCAACGTACAACCTTTCTTGCCCTGAGCTTTTATCAGCAACTCATTTCTTATTATCTCAAACATCAATCATACCCATTTGTCCTCAAATTCTGATTCTAAAGATGAAGAGAGGACGAGATGTATACATAAGGAGAAACAGGCAGACAGTCAAAGAGAAAATGGGCTTTTTTAATTAAGATTACAATCGACAGGCACTCTTTTGAGATGAAATTTTCTCTGTCTCATTTTGGGATTAGTTTGATCCCAACTCTTTTCATCGAGCCTAGGGTCATGTTTGTCTTTCCAAGCCCCAATCGCTCATTTCTATCACTCTTAAACATACGTTGTTAAGAAGAAATGGCACATGAATGTACCAAATGTCAAGTAAATTTGCATAAACAGATTAAAAGGTCAGCTACAGCGTTACTTGTAGTCATGAATTAAGACATGGCTGGATTACATGAAACCAACTAATTGTATTACATACTAATTTCTTTTGCTGCTTTTGCCAAAGTGACATCTCTTTAGGCAGAACCAAAATTAACCCAAACTTACTTGCCGCAACATTAGTTCCACTTGCAGTGTTGTGTGGTCCAATCCAATTGCTCTATTTACAATCGGTTGGACCAATTTCTATTTAATATAAAATTGATATTAATTAGAGACCCTGTGTTTTACGACTTCTGGTAATAATTTGTGTCCATCATTTTCTATTCATGATTATTTCTCACAAATCCAAATGTGTGTTTGCTGTTGTGTGACAATTGATGATTTAATCATGAAGTGCCACCTAATGAGTGCAAGTGGCAACAGTGATACGTATGTACTTCCATTGGTAGGGCAAATTTGGATGAGCAGTGGCTCATTTGCAGGAGATAGGACTGCCAGCCCCAAAGTGTCAACAGGGCTGTTTGTAGCAAATCATAGAGAAGAACTGTCTAATAAGAAGTGTGTGTGTGTTTAAGTGTGGGTGTGTGTAAGTGTGTGGTGGTTTCTTTAAGTACTCACGCTGTGAACGCTGAGCTTTCTGCTACTCTGCCCTCTCTCTGGCTCACAACTGTAAACTCCAAGTGATGCATGGAACACAAAACAACATCCTGACTTTTTTTTTTTTTTTTCAATCCACCCTAGCGAGCATCTTTACAGGCTTAATCTGTGGATGTTCACTTGTAATGTTTGCAGTAAATATTATCCTGCATTCCAATAAAGATGAAATATTTTGTAAAATGTAAATAAAAACATAACTTAACGATTTACAAAGATTTTTCAACTGAACGCACTACAAATATAAAATATTTATCATTCATATGGATAAACAGTAGCCAGCAAATATTCTCTCATTTTTTATTCTACATTCAGATGGTCAAAACATTGTACAGAGTTATGTTGGTACAAATCAAGGACCTCCTGAAATTTTTTACTTGTTACACATATTTATGTGAGGACAACATATCGAAAACAGCTCCAAGTATGAAACTGCATCCGCAACAACAAACACACCGGCAAATACAATAATAAAAGACAATTAGCAAGATGTGGTTTAAAACAACAACAACCTCACAGAGCAAAAAAAATACTTTGCTTACACTGTTGACAGACGGAACGAGCATCAATATCAACACGGTTTGTTCTTATTCACGCTGTGATGAAGACAGATAGTGCAAAGATTTTTAATCTAAGAGAGTCGCTTTCTGCGAAGACTAATTAATATTTATGTATATGGTACTTTTATGTACTAGCACCATTGTGTAAAACAAAGAAAACCATTACTTTTCATTCTAAATATATCTTGGATTTTTCTTGCAGTTTATCAGCACGTTTGCAGTGTTGTGTTTTCTGTGTATTTTAGTACCTTCTTGAAGCATTGCCTTGTGTCAGACGTTACCCATCATGCCTAGAGATGTTTGTGTATCGTAGGTGATGAACCCGAATCTTAGGTTTGATTTTGCTATGAAAATAAAGCAGTGTAAAAGCAGCTTTTTTTTGTTGTGCATGGAGGTCACAGACAAAACAGCTTATCGTATATACATAAGTGCCTTTCGATCTTTGTCCTTCAGGAGATGACGGAGGGAACTTGCACAATGACAAACAAAAGATTACTTTCATCTGTCTTCATTAGGTTTCCTCATTCTTTGTGCTATTATTAAGGTGAGCTATTCTATTGTTTTCCCCTTGCATCTTTTCTATTTCTCTCTGTGAAGCCATGCTACTATGTGCACTCAATTGCGGGAACATCAGTGAGAGCGTGCAGAGGTAAAATAAAGACATGAAAAAAGACATGAAAAGACGTGTATATATATATATATATACACATGCATAGATACGTATATATATATATATATATATATACACACACATTGCTCGGTCTCAACATTCTAACGTTAACATCTTAATGTTGCAAATACCACTGCCACACTTCGACGCATTCTGCTTGGTATATCAATTTGTGAGGCATCACACCAAATGCCCGCTATTTGAGAATTAGATTTGTTTGTTCGATTTTTACCGTTTAGCACCACACAAAAGCCACACAATCCTTTCGTGAATTCAGCCCATACTGTTTTACAACAGTATTCACAATTGCACACATGGAAAGAAATAAGACTATAGACTGAGCGGGTCGGGCCGTAAATGGTGTGTCAACAGTTTGTCCTTGGCGGATGTCTGAAAAGAGGTTTTGTGTTACTCTGTATTCATTCTTTGCTTTACGTCTTTTCTGACTCATTTCCAAATGGAAAAAACATTGAAGATAGACACAAATATATAGACTCATAGATGACTCATATGTTGGGCACCTCAATTTATTCTAAAGAGTTCCCTGAAACCTCGTGTTTGCCTGTTTGAATAATGTCAATGCACCACATTTGTGCATTTGTTGTGTGTATGTGGTGATGAATTGCTTCTTTTGAATGTTCTTGAATTCCACTTTTTATTTAGTTGAGCTTTTAAGGATCTTCCCCATGTACAAATCGGCCTCTTCAGCAGTGACTTTGACAGCTAGACAGAAAAGCTTCTTTTCCTGGAACTCCAATCAATCATGGGTTCATCAAAAATACACAATTTCATACAGCTTCTCTGTTGGCAGCTCAGAGAATGGATAAATATAATGTTTTTTTTTCTGATAGCGGAGCAAGGTAATCATCTTATTTTCTCCATTCCGACTTTGTGATGGAAAAGAGGCAAGTGACTAACAAAAGTGCAGAAATTCATTTGACTTTCTGTACTTTGCTGTTGCCTGTTCTCCTTCTTATGCGAAACTTACTATGGCTGTTGGAGGATTATCCTGACGTCTCCCGCTCCCCATCTCTTCAGTTTCTCTGCTTTGGCTGGGGTTGGAAATGATCCCCCTTTCCTAGAACTGCTGGAGAAGGGAACAAGTCCTTGCCAAATCCTCTGCCAGGCTGCCAAGCTGTGGGGGGTAGATAGAGGTGTTGTGTTTGTACATGTGACCTGCTGTTTTCTGTTTGCTGATACAATCGACAATGTCGAGAAATAACAACACAAAGGCAAACTCACTTCATCATCGTAGTGCAAATGTAAACATTTCAAATAACAACAGAATAGGATAGAGAGTCTTGAAGTCATTGTTGCAGAAAATTAAATGTACTTTACTGACTTTGGAGGTTAAACAGCGCATTGAAAGAACCATACCACAACTACAGGAAAATTCAGAGATGATTGCTTTGAGATTGTAAGGGAAACTCAGATTCTGTACATTTCATTGACTGAATGTGCTTTTTTTTTCAGAATCAGCTACTTATTATAGGCTACCCTCACATGGACACATTTATTTGGATTAAAAGCCTGATCGAAATAAATATACTTTACGTACACACCTCATTCGGAATTTTCTGAGGGGATCAAGCCTATTCCAATGATGATTTTATTCAGAATGAGAGGGGTGCTTCATGTCGATTGATAGTCGCACACAAAAATACTTATCCTGAAAATTTGGAACAGACCGCCTTGCATGTCTATGGCATCAGTATACATGTTTCTGTGAAACTACTTATTTTGAGCCTTGTATGGCCACACGAATACTTTGCACAAATACTACAGTCAGGACGTGGCACTTTATTTCTCTGTCTTTTGTGATATTAAAATGGCATTAATGCAGGTTTTACAAATTACACAGTATCAATTTTTGTGTGTGGCTGGATTTGGAGAGTAATTCACAATGTCAAGTGAGAGCTCAGGTTCTCAGCTGCGTAAATGGGATATAAAATACTGGTGATTGTGTTCTGCAGGGGAGCATAGTGTCCTATAAAGGACAGAGAAAAATATGAGAGGGAGCCCAAATGACATCACTGTATATCCAATATACTACTATTATTTTGACTTTTGATGAATAGCTGTAATCACCTCCAGTAGATTTCCATTCCAGAAAAAGTGATGCCCCTGATACATAAACTTTCAACAAGGGAGTTTTCTCCTATGATCAATAAAGGCTTTTGATATAAAAGGTGATGCATTTTCTGATGTAACCTCCAGACATTCAGGCATTGTTATTCAGTCAATGTGCTGGCAGAATTGTGATACTGTTGATGTGCCAGGTTGGTTGTGTCATAAGATAAGCCAGAGCTTTCCGTAACACTGACAAATGCATGTTGGTGAGCTGCGATCTATTGGTGGCTTAGCATCCATGGCCAACTATGTACAAACTTGCTGCTGTCATCCTTGGGTCAACCTGTGCCCTGCCCCGCAGTGGACATCATCATGGTGTCACCATGGTAACCAAGTTGCAGTATGTAAGCTCCTTAACCCCTTGCCCCATCAGTGTAGAAGGTAACTGGAGCCAATGCCATCTGATTTTGAGCAAGGCTCCTCAATTTATCGACCAAGGATTATTTTTGGAAGGTGGGAAGAAGCCGGGCTAGCCGGAGAAAACTAACAGCATGGGGGCAATGTGCGCCATGGGAAGGTCAAAATTCAACATTGTCCATAGGTGAGTGCCTCTTTCCTAATCCAAATTCATCTGGGATAAGATCCAGCCCACTCGCAAATTTAACAAGACCAAAAGATCTAAACAATGGAAGGATGGATGGCAAAACCTTAGATTGTAGGAGGAAGCTTGTATATCCAGAGAAAAGCTGGGATTCAAACCCAGAACCTTATTACTATGAGGCAGACGTTCTATCCACAAGTCAATCAGTAAACCTTTTGTGGGTGTAATAGATCTAACAAGCTTTTGAAAAAAGTAAGTCCTAATCAGGGAAATGCCAAATTTGGAATGTTCTCATGATATAAAACATCACAATGAGATTTTTGGTTGTTGTTTTTTAAGCTCTTATAAATAGCTTGGAGCTACAGCACTCAACCTGACAATATTCGTTTGAAGCTTGGAGCTCATATCAGGAAGAACAGTGACAGAGTGGGACACATGAAGACACCTATGAAAGTGGAAGGATTGGCTCCTTATCTTCATAAATATGGATAGCGTCAAGACTACAACACTCCAAGCTGTAAACAAGAAAGTTAAAAATATCATCAGCTGTAAAGAGGAGGAGAAAAAAAAATCACTCCCTGTCATATTTTTTCTTCATCTTGAGACATTAGGCAGTTATCTGGCATCCTGCCAATATTCTAAAAAGTCATACATCCTATTTGCATTAGCCACGGCATGTGTGAACACTTAAGCGGATTCGTATTCTGCATCTTTTTATGAATACACAGAGTGAATAGATGAATACAGCCTGCTGGGAAAATGAGATGTGAATACACTTACTGTATGTCCTCGAGGTCAAAGCGCCAAGCACGCATGCACATGTGCAAGTAGCTCTCTCCTCTTATACAGACATCTTGAAACCTTGAGGGCCTGTTTTGTTAATGCTCCCCATTACCTTTATTTGCCAGTGTAAGATGGAACCTCTCTGTCCGCATACACTCTCCCGTGTGGAGCCATTTGGGGCTAAGTAGTTCAAATACATACTATAGCCCTAAAAGCCTTGAGATCAGCTTTTAAAGCTTGCTTGTACCACCTGACCATTTGCCTGCTCTATCTTTGCCCACTTTAAACCTTTTACCAATGTTTGGGACCCTCTCACCCATCATGCATTGCAGGGTTATCAAAGGAAACCACCTGTAGTTATTAATCATGCTGATGGAAATCGCAAATGGAGTGGTTGCTCCGACTGTGGGAGTGGCGTAGCCATGAGCAAGCAGATATTTTGGAATGCATATGAAGTGTAGCCTGCCCTTAAGCAAGGGATCTTCTAAGACACCCCGGAAAGTTGTTGTATGGAAAAAAGATTGATTTTTTTTGTAAAACGCTTGTAATAGATCATTACTTGAGTAAAATTGTTAGTTTATTGTTAATTATGAAATGATTTATTGTAATTGTTAGTTGAAGAGACATACAACACAGAATAATAATAAGCTCTATGTACAAATGAAATATGGCAGTACATGTTATAAGCCCCTCGGACCTTATTACAGTTTAGTAGAGCTTTTGGAGATCAAGAGTGGATTAAACTCTCCAGTCTCGCAGCCTAGTCTGCCCCAGACCCACAAGGTTATAAAGTCCAGTTTGAAGTGAATTTTAATTTGAGGTTATGATCACATCATCGTGTTATCCACACTTTGAGGTTACTTATGTTTTCACCCTTGACTGTCTAGGCCTGGCAAACTGCCATTAGGATTTTAATAGGCGGTGAGCATAGGGATGAGAGACAGAAACAACCTCCATTTTGAAAGTTATACAAATCACTGGTGTGGTATATGTGTGTATATGTAACATTTATTATTTAGATCTGTAGTGATAGTGAATTCTGTAAATTATTTATGTGTACATATTTGCAGGTGTATTTTGTGTTTGTGGGTGTGTTTATTCTGCTAAGAGGAAAAAAAAACACATCTCAAATGTTTTTCAGTTGCACCTTATTTGAGTCGTTTTTGCAGGTAAGGGGGTATTGGCCTTAGTCTTTTGCCTGTGGTCCTGACTTCCCCATAGGCCAAGGGCAGGGCAGCCATTGTGCGGCTCTGTCTCTGCGGCTTTGAGCTGTTTGCAGCTGGATGGATGGATGGATGGATGGATGGATGGATGGATGGATGGATGGATGGATGGATGGATGGATGGATGGATGGATGGATGGATGGATGGATGGATGGATGGATGGATGGATGGCAGTTATGTAGAGTCAAATATTAGTCTGACATGAAGTCAGCATGCCTCAAAGCAGTATCTGCATTTTGAAACTAGTTCTTATTGCTTTTTCTTGACACAGCGTCAGGGCTGTCAAATCATGTCTGTTCTGTACTGCATCAAGTCTCTGTAATGTTGGTAAGGATGCAGAGAAGTTATAAATGATTTTAAATGTAATTGATTTTAAGGAAAAATGAAAATAGTCTATTATGTAAACATCTGTAAGAGATACAAATCTAATACAATTCGTATTGTCCACGGTGCACATACGAGTGAGAAGCGATGGAATACGGATGGATCGATGTCGTCCATGTAGTTGAACAATAGTTTGTGCTTTTTGTACATTGCATTACACGGAATGACTGCTGCCACCAGAAGGAACCAGGTTCATTTCATTAGAGTAAATTCAAATTTAATGGTGACTTTTTTTTTTTATCACCTCAGGGTAATCAGAAACTCCTAAGTAGGAATGGAGAACTATTCTGACTATTTAACTGCTTAGTAGGGTTACATTGCTTGGGAAAAAAAGCCAAATTAGAGATCCATTACCTTTCATAATATAAATTACCATAATAGCTATCCCGGGTGGTCTGGTGCGTTAACCTTTCTAGTTAATAAGCACTTCAACTATTTTATTACCCAGATCATATTTTGAGGAGGTACTATGTATCAGCTGACATTAGCAGATATTAACGTACTTCATCACCTTCATAGATACATGTCAGTGCAAAAGTGGGTGGAACTAACTTGTTTGGGGCTATGCTGCGCTCATCTGGGCGTACCGGTGCACCTCTAATTTGAGGACAGAAAGTAGTCTGCGCTTGGTGCAAAAGCAGGGTCGTCATTATTTTTGTGCAGGGCCAATGGTTAAGTTCTCACACACTACCAACCACCAGTGTCCTTCAGTGTCACAGAAGACAGCAAAGGCAATTTTTGCTCTGCAGGCCAGTTCCACGCTTGGGCTGGCCTAAAGTTGTCATGGAATAAATTGAATCCCTTCATTGTAAAAGTATATATTATCAAAACTATAATAGAGGTATTTCTGAATCTGTTATATCATTCATTTCACAAAACTCAAAATAAAATTCCAGCAATCCATAGTGCAAAATAGTGCAGATAAAAATAACATCTTTTATTTTTTATCTAAGTTTCCCTGGGTGGATCAGTGTGCTTGCCATGTAACTGTTCTATTCCTTTCCCCTATAGACACTTATTGATTTACTTGGTAATTTGCTGTTCACAGTTGATTACGCTCTGTTGTAGCATAACACAGCTAGACTTGTGTTAAAAGTGTATTATGCCACCCAAGCACTTATTCTGGTGTTTTTCCACCCCACATTTCACGTTATATTAGAGATTATCATGGCTTCGCCATCTTCTTTTGATATTTCTTGTCACGTGCTGCGTTGAATGATTAGCTACTCCTTGGACTCCTTTAGTGATGACGATACATCGATACAGCTCAGTCGTCACCATTCCCATGCTCTCCCATAATGGAGAGCAAGATAACTGACAAAAGAACTATTGTGTCCCTTTTATTTATTTCCCGATAAACTAAAATAGTAATCATTGTGCCAGGTTTGAAAACACCCATTCCTGTTTAGAAAAAAACTACCTGGGCCAGATAAAACTGCACACCCAGAAGTTGACTCATGTGACTTTAAGGAAGCATAAAGGAATTGGTCTCGGTGTTATTAACAGATAAAGGAGTCTACATAGGATACACATTGCCACACCCTTCGACGTGAAGAAATCTGGGCTGGCTGGATGGCAGCTTTCCCATCGCAGCTATTATTTTGTTATCTCCCTGAGTTGTAACATTGCTCTGACCCGAAAAGCATAACTGCTACAATATGAAGGAAAGTACAGCATAGTTTATAATATTGTAGCTGATAAGGAAAATTAATATATACTACTCCTTGGTGAGCAAATTATGAAACGCCTCACTGAAATCGCAAATCAGCATTTGTGTATGTATACAGTACAGTATGTTTCTTTAGCGAGACTATAGAAGAATGAAATTAATGTGGAATATGTCAGCGTTATGTAGTCCTAGTTATTGTATTCAGTTTTTGGTCTTTGAGTATGTAGAGCTTGCTTACATTCCTAAAAATATGAGGGAATGTTTGCTCGTTGAAATGATAAAGATGGACTGCTTTGTACAAGGCCGAGCTCATGTTGGAATGCATTCAAGCGTAGATTCAATTAAGGGTTGAATGCAGTGCCTTTCGGAATCTTTTTGTGTTTCTGAGATGTTTACGGGTCATTTGTAGCCAAAACCTATCAATTCAAATGTAAAACCTGGAGGTAATAGTAAGAGAGGAAGCTGTGCGGATTTGTCAGCAATAAATGATAGACGAAGTCAGAGTGCTGCCAGGAAGATGCGAGCTCACTCAGCCTGAGCAAACAGACGGGAAGTTATCAGTACAGAGGAAATTCCAGTATAAAGCAGCCAACAGGAGTTAGAAAACCGAGCTGCTTTAAGAGATAAGGAATAGATAATAGCTAAAAAAAATGTTTTAAAACAATTTAACGCTTCACAAAAACTGCATTATTGTAACAACAGAAAATATCACATAAAAAATTGGCAATAATACAACAACTATCACTCCATATACCTTGTTGTCGATGAAAACGGAGAGATCCAATGTCTCCTATCACCAGTGGATCAAAGGTCATCTGTGAAAAGTAAACATTTAACTGTAGCGTCTATTAACTAATAGACAGACTAAGAGATGATGGTTCAGTTCTCCTCGCTTCAATTTCAAGCGCCGATTCACAGTTCGTGCACAGATATGCTGGTGTTCACGCTGAAGTGCACAAAATAAATGTCTGTTCTTGAGTGGAGTTGCAAAAAGACCGGTATTTCTTTAGAGTTTGACCAATGAAGAATGAAGCTACTAAAACATATCATATCATAAAAGTATCGTTCTACAGTCTGGACTTATGACCCTTGTGGTAATATTTAACAATAATACTACAGCATTCTACTTTATCTGTAATATACTCCAAAGGACTGAAATTACTGAACCAGATCATTATCGTTAAACAATGCAATTAGTGTGGACCACTGAAGTCGAACATTACTAGTCAACCTGTAACTTATTGTGGAGTTCAATATTTTTTTTAAATTAACTATTTATATTTTAAATTTAAACTAAAAATCAATTATACATTTGATTAATAATTAATCCAAGTTTTCAAAAGAATAATCAGCTTCAAAGTCAAACGGTCACAACATTCATCTTTTTTTAAAGAAGCCTATTAACAAATCAGTGAACCAATTTGTTGCTGTTCATTCGATCTACTGTTAATCAAATGACGCAAACTCGGGTGCGGACCGAGTCATCTGGTCTGATACCACTCCAAATCGACATGGTTCTTTTGTGGTAAGAAAACAGTCTCCATATTAGAAACAAAATAATCAAGCAACATCCTTAGCAGCATAATGTTGACATAACTGTAAAAACACAAAGTAGATAAGACCATAGACATGATTAACTTATCTTTAGTTTCAGTGATTGGCTTGTCACTTTCCCTAAGATGTGTTCCACTATTTGCTAGTGTACTGTAACATTCATTTGAAAAAGGTCAATTTAGCTCCACGCTATCTTTACATGTGTTTTTATGCACTTGTGTGTGTGTGTGTGTTTGTTGGGGGGTGCTTGGTCTATCAAACATAGAGGTCACTGCACTGCATAAATAACATAGCTGACTTTACCTCTAGGGGTTTTGGTCCTTTGGGCTAAATAGGAGTTCTCCACAGCATCTAAGATTTAGAACTAAAGAGGCATTTTTGACCTAAGGTTGTAACACAGGGGTCAGCGATTAATTTTGCAAAGGGCCACCTGAGAAACTGTAACCCAAACCAACATTCTAACCTCTTCAAGTGTTCACTTAACAGATCTGTGATCTCCCTGGCCAACTTTATATCATTTTCCCACATTGATTGGCATCGAATTAGGCTGGCGATTAAGGCCGACAACATCCCAAAATGCCTCATTTTAAATTTGCTATGCTCCACCCGCTAGTGCAGTTCTGCGAAAATACTAAAACAAAATGTACCCCGCCTCCTAACAGATTTAAACCGCACATCGTGCTAAACTTGTGTTGGGCATGAATATAGACCCTAAAATATTAATGATCAATCTAATTCCAAACAAGGTCAAACTAACTGCAGGGAATTTGGTCAAATAAACCAGGTGGATCATTTTTTTTTTAAAAGTTCAAAATTGGAACAGCAAGAGAAAAAAACTGTATGAAACATAACATTTCCATTACTCACGCATTTTTAACTATAAAAGAATATTGTTTGTTAAAATGTGTTCATATATTTGTCCATTATGTTAAATATTGTGAAATATATGATTAAGTAGTTAAAACTGTTGCCTCAAGTCGTGTTTGTTGTTGTTCTTCTTTTTAGCTTGTGAATTCAATTAGAAAACAGTCCAAAAAGGATTCTAGTTCATAGATGGAGGCAGGTTTGAAAGTAAGGCTCATGCTATACATTTGAGCACATGTCATGTTTGATTGGAGCAGCACAGCTTGAAGTGTCTGCCTTAGCTCCATTACACATCTCTTGCCCTCTCAGTTTTATCATCCTTCTGTCCAAACAGCTTGTCAAGTCTTCTCAGCTTCACATTCTAAATCCAATTAGTTGCATTAGATAGTGTGGAGAAAAAAAAAACCCTCAATAACGACAACAACTCTGTAATCTGTACCTAGACATGTATTAGTTGCTGCTGTTCTTTGTTCCATGTGAACGCTATTGATCAGGAGATACACAAGGGTAGTGGAGTGCAAGACCTGGACAGCTAAGTGTTTTTGTGAATTAAATGTGAAAGTATTGCTCATTTGATTAGTGCTGGGATGTGGAGGGTGAAATTCTTGAAATGCAAATAGCGTCGCGTATGTACAAGCAACCTTTAGAGGGTTGAGGAAAAAGCAGGTGAATATTGAAGCAAGATGACGGTCTTATAGTGGGCTTTACTGCCTCGGGCTAAATCTGTCGGGCAAAAGTGATGATGCCAGCCAAGGCTACCAGACATTATGGAAGCTATCATAGCCTGGAGTTCTCATTTCAAGGTGCTAACAGGAAAACAAATAGATTATCATAAGCAGAGAGAAGAGAGTCTTTTTTTTATTTTATTTATTTTTTTCTAATCTGATTTTAGATTATGACATTTTTATGGCAAATTCCTTAGCCCAAGACTTTAAAGGGAATATAACACAACAGTATTGTCATGAGACTTGGTGACATCATTACCAATTTATTTTCATGAACATGTTTTGCATTTGCCCTTCGAACCATTTTAGAGGTGAACATCATCCATTGAAGGGTGGGAAGCTCTTCTATGCCTTCTAGTAATTAGTTATGTGCACTGGCAGAGCTAGGATTTTTTTTCCTTTGGGAGGCCAATAAGGAGCAAGCATATAGTATTAGACGGTTCGCTTAAAAAAATAAAATAAAATCAACAGTGGTGGCAGAGTCATGCCTGAATACAAATAATTATAAGAATCTGTCTTTTGATTCGTACAGTCTTTGTCAATTATATCCATTATTTGCACACCATAGCAAATATACAAGCCAGTCCAGCCCTGCTCACCATCACAATAATGCAGAATGTTAAAATATTTTTAAAACATTGGTTTAAAAGATAGTAGTTAAATGTTGTATGGTGTGACAGTTTGAAAGCAGAACCAAATATCCATTTTCTATACAGCTTTGTCATCATTAGCGTGACAAGTGAGCTAGAGTATATCCCGTTCAACCGTAGGTGAGAGTCGGACTACATGCAGGACTGGTCGCCACTCAATCACAGAGATTAATTCCATCAAACTTGTCAAATTAGAACAAATCAACTTCCAAGTTTTAATGGTTATATGAGGGGAACAAAAAGAACATTCTTGAGTTTACAGAGCACATAATGTGACCGAGGCTTCCGTTATGTCTCGGCCACTCTCTCTTGTCCGTGTTTTCGCTGCCCCATGTTGCTATTCCTACATCCCAATACTCCATCTAATATTTCCAATGCAGAGAGCAGTATCACTGAATTATTTAGCACCTCTGGAAATGGGGTTGAAAAAAAAAAAAGAAAAGTCAAATTCAGGTCTGCACATGTACATTTATTTGCAAAGAAACACAAAGAGAGTGACACACACTCGCTCCAGATTTCTGAATGACACCAGAATTTTGCCAGAAAAAATATTCTTGAACTATGACCCAGGAAGGAGATAGGTAGATCAATCAGGAGAACTGAACCCTCTACCCTGATTCTCTAATCACCATCCACAGTCCTGTCCTGGTGCTGATGGATGACCACTCTCTCAACCTACCCTCTCTTTTTCAGCTATAGGTATTCAACCCACACGTGGCATACACACATACTCCCTACATTCACTTCTCTATAAATCAGGACGGCACACACACAGGGCCATCGGTCACATCCTTGAGCGTCTTTTTTCACGAGTATGATATTTAGACTGAGCAATCACACTGAGGTTTAATATCTTTCCCAGAATTTCCATCAGCAGTTTGTGCATGGACTATTTTGCACTCATTAGTATCTTGGGATTCATTCTGTATCTGCTGGAATCGCTGTGGCCTTTTATGCTCATGGGCTCCATTTGTATAAGTCATTATTTTCAGAGTGTCTGAAGTATACAAGGGAAAACAAAGTAAATGGATGTATTGTCTTGACTTGATCATCAGCTCTTCTTTCAAAAGGCGGACTAGTCACGGAAATACTTGCAAGGAAGACAAAGACGGGAGATTAAGAGTCAAGAGTTTTTTATTCAAGAGTTGGGACAAAATGGGACAAATGGGACAAAACTAGGGATGTTGTAAAATAAAGGAAAGCCACCATAAAGAGTTGTATTATATTTTGTACTTGAAAGGTGGATGGATTCAAATTCACTGTATTTCAACCAATGCGCAGAGTCAGTAACTTAGATGTGAATAACGTGAAACCAAGTTTGTTTTTGAATGTTTAACTCAAATTAAGTCAACACAATTGATTTCACTAACTTAATTTTAAATTAATCAGTCGTCCCTTTTGATCACTTTATCGCTTTTTAACTACCTCTGTGACTTCGATCCCAGAGATCGGAGAGTCCACTTCAGAGTCCCCAGGCCCTGCTTCCACAATGGAAGGCGTGTCGGTGGAATTGAGAAGGTCTTCTAAGTATTCTTCCAACTGACTCACAATGTCCCGAGTCGAGGTCAGCAGCACGTCCAAGCCATCCGGAAGTCATTCTCCATGGTTTCAAAAATTGGCCAAACAAAATTTCGAAAATAAATGGATTTATGTATTACAATTTTTTTGGAGGAGAGTTTAACAATAGTTTGGATTTAGAATTGATATCTTCATAATTGTCAGTTCATGTGTTAATCAGAAGCTTTTATAGAGGCACAACATGACCAAACTGCATTAGTATACTGATGGATGCCTCACTATTGACTCCTGACAGATTGAAGCCAAATGTGTGTGTGTGTGTGTGCATGTATGGTGAGCCTCTCCTAAGTCATCTGATTAACTCTCTGGAGCTCAGTGATGCAAACCACAATCAATAACTGGCCTCCAAAACCATCCTTCATGTACTCGACTATTTCTGAGGCTATGTCTGTCCTTTCTCTTGCTTTGTACCCTAATTCTTACTCTATAGTCTCGTTTCACAAGAGCATTGCAAAAAGCTACTGTCCGTCGTCAATCAGCTGAGAATGAGCTCATTGGAAACGCTCATTTATTTCTTTTATCATTTTTATCATATGTTTTGGTACATTACTTTACATTTCAGTTTTCCTTACACTCTCCTTTACTTTCTATTTGGAGCCATCTATTACCGATGAGTCGATTTCATGAGTCACTGGTGCGGACAGTGTACAGTAGAATATGTGCGCATGTATGAATAGCAATAACTATGCCTCATAGGAAAAATAGTACAGAGTAGAAGAAAGTTCACATTTATACTGTCAAACAAGTTTCTTAGTCTTTTTTGCTTTATTGAGGATTAATTAAATCCCTGACAGAATGTTTGTTTCATGCATTGTTGTGTCAGCCAAATGTTCTGTGCTTGCTTTGTATTTAGTATTTGATCTAATGAGCTCAGTTAGTTTGGCATTTTGTGTTGGTTAATTGTGTTTTTGCATGAATGTACAGGAATGAATGCCGTGATTAAATACGCACAAAAGGGATAATTCTCATTTGTTTGGTGTATTTGAATAAAAACACTCAAAATATGCATATTAATTTACCTCCTGCATATCCAAATACAATGCAGTACTTCATTCACAATATACTGTGCACTGCCAAACAACCAAAAGAAAATCATTCCTATTTTTTTCCATTCATTTTGCAAATGACATTACATCTATCATTAATGTTTTTCTTTTTTGGAGATGTCAAATATGTACTAGATTGCTCGCAGAAAAAAAAAAGTCCACTATAGAATAAAGCTCCTTCTGTTTTAAGATCGCTCATCAGTGTGTACTATTTGGGATCACCATGAAATGTTAACCAACCATTTATGATTTTGCATTTCGTAACTGTCCGTGGTCTGCGGTAGAGCACCGGAAGGTTAATGTGTGACACTTCATCAACCTTGCCATTAACACTGGCATGCTTCCATCAGCCTGGTCCACGACAACTGTGACTACTTACATAGTTACCAACACCAGAGTGTGAATGGTTGAGTGTATCGATAATGCATCTTCTGTGAGCGCTTTGAGTATAGGCTTCTATAAAAAACACAACTGTTTCATCTACAGTCTTCCCTGGGTGCATATTTTGTATAATCCAAATCCATCCATTTCCATATCTCACATTCTCAGATGAGTTACGACCTTGATTAGGCGAGAGGTGGAGTACATCCTGAACTGTTGGTCAGCTAATCAAAGTGCACATACCACAAACAACTATTCACACTCATGCAAACTCCATTCAGGAAGACAAAACCCCAGATTTCAACCAATGATCTGCCAAGTTGTTTGTCAATCTTCCTTATGATTAATTGTCACAGTATACCCTGACTATCGCCCAACGTCAGATGGCTCAAACATACCGTATTTTCCGCACTATAAGGCGCACCGGATTATAAGACGCACCTTCAATGAATGGCCCATTTTAAAACTTTGTCCATATATAAGATATGTACATTTGGCCCGCGGGCCGGACTTTGGACACGCCTGTTGTAGTGGCTCAATATTATAGTCCATATATAAGGGGCACCTGATTATAAGGCTTTTGAGAAAATTGGAGGTTTTCCGGTGCGCCTTATAGTGCGGAAAATACGGTACATTGATGCTGATAAGCAGTATAGTCTCTAGAAGGAGGATTCTTCGGTTTGTGTCACTCTTTCCAGATAATGTCAGCACACGGCACAATGCCAAGTTCTGTTTACGTTATCTTTAATTAATTAGCAAGCTCCAGCTGATGCTGTTATTCCCATCATGTCTGCCCATGCCGAAGAACTCGCCAGATAAGGGTTTGTGTGAAGTACACATTGTTATATTATATAGTGAAACAGAGAATCACATTTAAACCAAGGGCGAGCCGAGCCGTTAAACAATTAGAGATGGAAACTACAAATCCGGCTGTAAAATGTTCTCTAGATTTCAGACTTAGTAGCACACTTTCAGTCATTAGGTGATAACGGATGACAGTGTTTACTTCCACCTTAATCTTTACTGGCTGCTGCTTTTTAATAGGCTGCCGAGAAACAAATAATTGTTTAGACAGAGACTAATCTCTCTCTAAATCCAATCTCCCCACCACCCAAATCCTACTGAAACACACTAATGACATTTTATAGCGGTTAATGGAAGATAATGGTAGCATGTGTGCATTTTCCCCCCTGTGCCTGTGTATGCCCTTGTGCCAGAGTATATTCAATCTGTACTGTATGTCTGTGTCCCTTTGTTTTTGACTGTCACTAAACCTGTTTCCATTAACTCTACCCTTTGCACAAGCGTTGCTGAAATTACATTTCCTACTTTTAACACTTCTTTAAAACGATGTCTTTACTGCTGGTTGCCCTTGGGGCAAGATGCTAGAACTAATTAAGGTGCCATGCTACGGGATGGACTGTCAAGTGTCTGGGGAATAATAACCATTTGCTTTCTGCACACTATAAAATTTGTATAGCCCTTTAAGTCCATCTGCAAATCGGCATGTTGGTCAAGTGGTTGTACAGAATTGCCTCACACTCCTGAGATCAGGGGTTCAAATCTGGGCTTCAGCTTTCCTGTGTGGATTCTGCATGTACTCGGCTTCCTCTTTCAATACAAAAACACGCTTGCTAGACTCACGGACAACTTGAAACTGCTCAGAGATGTCAACGTGTGCGTTTGTCAGTATGTGCCGTGTAATTAATTGGCTGTTGAATCCTGCATCTTGCACGAAATCTGCTGGGATCGTCTCCAGCGTAATCAGCAGCCAAGTGAGGCCAAGTGGTATAGAAAATGGAAGAATCGCTCGATGTTCAAAGAAAAATAAATGAGATGTCTGTAATATGCCTCGGTATACTTGCATCATGTCATACAGGATAGTATTATACAACACTTTTCTACTTTCCCATTCACACAATGATAATGGCTTATGATCTCATTATACACTCAGTAAAACACTGACAACACTGTATCAGAAGCCCCTGGGGTCAGTAGTAAGCAGGGGCCGATTGGCCCACGAGGGCATTAATGGTTATTCCATTTAGTATTGTGGCAAAATGAGCAGCCTGTTGTTTTTTTCCCCCCCAACTTTCTTAGCCTGTGTTGCAACTGCACCAAGAAAGTCACTGTTTTTCCATCTTTTCCCATAGTAAGTGGGTGATGGGCCATAGACAAAAATAGATATAGTATAGAATAGTAACATGTTTTATTTTATGGGTTAATGAGAAAAAGTAACACTCCTACAGTTGAGAGTACAGTTAAAAACAATACATATTGATGCCAATTTAAAATATTATTTTGTATGGCCCCCGTCAGCCATGGTCCCTCAAAATCTCCCACTTTTGACACCCCTGTATCAAGAATATTAATCACTAGTGACATTAATGAGCTGTTTGATACCCACAAGGAACCACCCTCCACATCACAACTAACATTACATGTGACTGGTATGCATGTGTTAGTGCGCGCAGCATAGATAATGCTCATCTGACTCTTTTGCTGACTCCACAGATTCATCATCATTAGGCAGCTGCAGTGATAAGACAAAGTGATAGAGGCCGAGAGGGATGTGGGGGTTGGCGTGGGTGCAGAGGAAAACGTGATGCGGTTCTGCAGCTGAGACATCAAGGGGATTATCAACACTACTCCCACCTACCTAATGGACTCCCTCACCAGGGCTGATGAAAGACACAGCTATTTTTTTAATTAACACATGATCCAGGAAAAATGTGACGTGAGAGAGCAAAAGTTGTATCAGTTTTGAGATTTACTTTACTTTGCATTCATTTCCACCCACACGTTTTCCCCTTACGGTAACTCTTCCAATTCCATCCGTGGTTTCATAACGCCTCCTACAAAGCAACTAAAAATTTAAACAAAGAGTATTTTACACGAGTGAGAGAGCATATACATTGATTTGCCATGTTTATCAAGGTTGCATTAGCATTCGTTATTATCTTGTGTTATGTATTTGGAAACTCTACCTTCTAGTCTTTTGCAACAACCTCTGTGTCTCCACTTGACCTTAACAGTCCTCCGACTTTTTTCATGCAAGTGTGAACAGGCAGTAATGGAGATAATGTTCGGGTATGCCCTCTCAAAGCTGGACTGGCTGTGCTGCTTGACAGTGATTGGATTTTCATTGATTAGTTTCATCCTAATTGGATGATAGGCTGTAGCTCAATGAATGTTTGAGGACTGAGAGGCCTCAATTGAAGCAGGGAAGTACCAGAAATGCTTTCACTACCCATGCAGTCAAGGTTATATTTATTTGTAGACTTCACAAGTGCTATTTAACTGTGTTTAATTTATATGCGATTAATGAGAAACATAATGATGTGGCTTTGTGGGTTATGAGGAAGAGCCCTAAGTTGCTGAGAGACGATGATTATTTACTTCATTTAAACTAATTGTTTTCCATGGGGGTTGATGTAATTAGTAACATGTATATTATGTGACTATGACTAACTACTATAACAATAATCAAATTTTCAAATAAGCATGCTCCAATAATTACATTTGCTAGAAAACATACTTTAATTTGTAACAGGGCCAAACTAAATATACTAATATACAAATTAAGGAAATGTAGATGTTACTTATTGGAGCTTCACAATACAATCAAACAACTAAAATTAAGTGTTGATGCTTTTTGTTACCATGATGACTACAGAGTTTAAATCAATATGGCTACATGCCACAAGAAGTGTAGCATGATTTAAATAGAGTCGGACCAAACATCTGTGGATAATGACATCACAAGATGAAAGAATACACAAACCATATTTTCCGGATTATAAACCGCTACTTTTTGCCTAAAATTCGAACCCTGCGGTTTATAGTCCAGTGCGGCTTATCTATTAATTTTTTACGATTTGTCTGATTGTATGGTTTGTGCTCTCATATTGGGAAATTAAACATTTAAACTGCGGAGTATAGTCCAGTGCTTCTCATATATAAACAATACAGGATTTTCCCCTAATTTTAGCTGGTGACTCTTATATTTGGACGTGGTTTATAGTCCAAAAATTACAGTACATAGTGTACGTATATATTCTTTGGACATAGCGATAAGTGGCTCACCAAAAGCTGGATAGTTTCACACTTAATGGGTGCACATGCACTAACAGAGACTCAACCATACGGTATGGATGCAAAAAAAAAACCCTATCCTCTAGCTAGCATTACTCATGATTGTTTTTTATAAAAGCATTTATTATTTCCTTTTTCCCCTGAGTTGTTAAGCTAAGGCATTGTGACGTACGGATTCAACCTTAAACAGTCAAGTAAAGATGGATGCTGCTGCTTATTCTGCAGGCTGTCTGATAAATAAAGATCTAATCTCTTGGCGATCATTAAAGGCATCACTCTGGGAGCAATGAGGGATATCTAGAGGGAAAAGAGCAGTAGTTGCTGTGTGGCAAGCAGGAAGCATGCTGGAAAACACAATCTTACAATACACGCCTGGTCTGGTTCAGTGAGACGGTTCTATTGTATGTACAGTATGTCAGCTCTTCTGGAGATTCTGTTGAAACTCATTAACAAAGCCTATTTTTGGTTAATCCATGAGTACATTCTTCTGACTATACCAAAAGTTAATATCGGAGTTAAAAGCCACAGAGATCAATTGTTTGTTGCTTGCTTGTTTTTCCATATTTTTGGAAACCCTTTTAAATTTCAACATGCTCCCTTTTCACTGGTCATACCCATCTTCCATGTCCTTTTCTTTCCTCCAAGAGAAGATTAGTGTCTCCTCCGGGAAGTACATCTTGACCTTAACCCTCCCTCATTTTCCCCCACACCACCTCTACCACTCCCCTCATCACCATTTGATGTAAATGCAAATGATTCATTATCTGCCCAGGACACTATCAGCACTATATGACTGGAAAGTGAAAAAAAGACTTTCCGCGGAGTGGTTCTCCTTTATAACGACTCCATGTATTTCACACGGAGCTTTTCAAACATTACTTGAACATGATATTGTGAAATGTAAGTACAAGTTGTGAACTACTGATCTACATCAAGTTCTACCTACATCTCTGCAAAGTCTTAAAACAACAGAAACTGACAATGTTCACGTAAATTACTTTTTTGTCTCATCACTACTTGCATCTCAAAGAGTGACTGCCACTTTTGAGCAACACTTGGACAGAAATTGTCTGACAGTGCGGAATCACTACTGGAAACTGAGGAGGAGCCATAGATGAAGAACAGGCTCGAAGGAGAGAAAGCGAGAGACCAAGATAAATGACCAATCATCAAAAAGCATTTGTTATTTTAACCAAGAGATACACTTTTACGATGCATTCTTTCGGTCTCCATCTCCTGACACCATCTGCTCAGCATCATCAAGGACTATCAAGCCAGCGGTTGGGTGGTTCTCGGAAAGTGAGGTCTGGGAGTGTGACATGAAAGCCAAAACATATCCATCCATCCATTATCTTTACCGCTTGTCCCCACAGGGACGCGGGTGTGCTGGAGCCTATCCCAGCCGTTATCGGGCAGTAGGCGGGGGATTGGTTGCCAGCCAATCACAGAGCCAAAAAATAAACTTGCTCAAAATCATTCATTCATTCATTCATCTCCCGAACTACCTATCCTTAGGAGGATTGTGGGCATGCTGGATTCTATCCCAGCAGTCTTTTTGAGGTAGGCGGGGTGTACTCTGAGCTGGTTACCAGCCAATTGCAGGGCACACATAGACAAACAAACATTCACAATCACACCTATTGACAATTTGGATATGCATGTTTTTTGGAAATCTGGGAGGAAACTGGCGCACCCATGCAGGCACAGACAGAGAACATGCAAACTCTATACAAGAAGTGATACAAAAATCTGGTTGAAAGTGTCCTATTTTACTGTGGTTTGCTAACTGGTACAAAGGAAGGTAAACAAATCACACTGAATATCAAATACGTACCTATATAGCAGAAAAACAAATGAGGCACAACATAACAAGGAAACTAATTTAAATTTCTGGATATGTTACACCACTGAAACCCATTTGTAAATCCAAGCGGGTTTATAGAGGACTCAAAATGCAGATGAGATGTCACAATAATCGCATTTAATGCGAGACTGATTCCACGGCAACATATCTGTTGATAAACTGATCTCAGTGGTTCAGAACCTCTGAAGTTGTTATAGCCTAGTCAGGGTCCAACAGTTCTTCTCCATCAAATAAGTAATTATTCTACATTATCATGCTTATCTTACAGAAAACGATGCTAAGTTTGCCTTTTCACTTCACTGGCTGTATGTCTCAAGGCGATTTGGGAGTAAACTAAGCAATGATTAGACTACCTAAATCATCCACCGTTCACACACATTGTTTCATTTGACTAGTGATCAAGATTCCCAATCTCCATGGGGGTTTGTATAATGAAAGTTGCATACACAGTTCACAGTGCCTGCAGAATATAAAATGAAGGGCAAATACAATTCTGGCAGCAAATGAACTCTATGCATGCAATGCCTACCTCTAAGTGTTGGGGATGAGATATATAGGCGGGGAGACGTAGCGGAGGGGTGGGCCTCTCCATTTTAATGCATCTCATTAATAACGAACAAGAGGCTTCGCTATATTGAGCTGAGAATCGGTGTAAGACAGGACTTGGGGAGGAGAAAGAGAAATGTGCGGAAGGTGTGAGCAGGTAATCAGGATTTAATTACATCCTTTTTTTATTCACACTGAGTGAGGGGTGTCTACATACACATGGATGTAATGGAATGGATTCCATAGCTATGCATAATCACACAACTTTAAAATGTAATATTTAAAAATGTAGCTAAAATAATAAAGTCTTTCTGCAGCTTTGTGCGAAATGAAAAAAATATTACAGATAAGGTTACTCAGATTTCATGACTGAAAAACATTCCAATTGGAAACAGATGGTTCACTGTGGCAACCCCTGAGGGGGAAAGCCGAAAGGAAAAGAAGAGAGAGCAAGACTATGCAAGGAGTATGTTGCAATGATACGCAATGATAATTTAATGAGGAAAATGTAGTCAAGTTGTTCATATACTTCCTTAAGGTTGGCATGTCAGAGATCAGTTGACCAAAAAACAGTTGAGATAATTTGTAATTATATAGTCACCTTCCTAAAATTATGGCCTAGGTCAGTATTTTCTGTCTTCTCTTTTTGAGTTTTTAGAAAACATAAAAAACTGAACAAAATACTGGTTTTATCATACAGGTAATAATTTCATTTCAGGAGTGGAGTTGAATAATCTGTTAACTAAGAATGTTTTTTGATGACGTGGTCAGTATCACAAGATGTTTGAGGAATTCTTTTTTACATTAAGCCATTTTCTTTAAGTGGGTGATAAGATCAACAGTAATCATGTGTAGAAAAAAAATTAGCCAGCCAATAACTAATTTAAAAAGGCTGTAATAGCTTACTGACGGTTGAAGGTTATGACCTCCAAAATGTGCTGTTACAGTGTGCGACAGAGCATGACTGACATCATCCTGACATAACATGCGCAAGTGGCTGGATAACCTATGGTTGATGCATTTATGCTGACAGTGGGCTGAGTATATAATGCACATGCCACAATGTATCTTGTTGTGATTGACATTGGATCATGGCTGTCTGTCCACTAGGCTTTCTGCAGTTCTTGAGTTGAATCATAAAGTGCCCTAAAACCGATAGCTGCTTCACGCGAGTTAAAAGTCCTGCAAGCACAGCATTTGAATTTGAAATGTCAGGATTTAAGAAGATTGCATACTGCAGATCAAGCAGGTAGCGTGTAGCCATTTCTCATGTTTTCGTTTCCCTTCATTTGCCCCCTCCTGTTTTCCTTGTTCTATTCAATTTTCCTAAAGACAATGAAGCATTGTAGAAAATACCTGGCTAGAGTGAAGCAATGTTATCATTCGTGTCAAGTCGACAATAGAAGCTTCAGGGAGACAATAGAAAAGATCAAACCAACCTTGTTATTTTTTGTTTTGTTTTGACCTCTCCCTCCATGCGTTGATCATTGATTGACGCACAAACCTTAGATGAGATATCAGCCGTATTTTTTTTTAGGGGGGGGGGGTTATTTTCACATGTTTTTTTTTTTCCCCCAAAACTCCCTAAAATCTTAATTTATTTGACAGAGCTGTAGAGAAGAGAGGAGGATCCAGAGCAAACAGATGGAAATTTGACCTTTCTTTAATCAACCCCGTGTGTATGTGCTTGGATTTAATATGAGCATTTGCCTGAATACATTACGAAGAAGAAGCCAATCTGCTATTTATCCATTTCTACAGATGATGAGTGCTGCGCTGGAATAAGCAAATGGCTGACTTTGATCATTGTTGCTATTAACCACGACCTGCGCTGACTAACAGAGGAGCTAAAAGGTGATTGATGACTACACCAGCAGCTGCAGTGCAAGCCCAGAAATGTCTTTGCTGACTCTTGATAGTCTTACAAATTGTCACTAAATTCTAGTTCCTTTATTGTTTGCATCCAGGTTTCCTTTGAATTCTAGTCAGCTAAAAATAATACGCAGTGGGAGAGGTCTGATTCCTGACTGGGCTTTTCCTGAGTCTATCCTTAAGCTATCAATGCACCAGTAGGTTATTCCTTTTGATGCTTTCGTGCTTTTGCGCTGCAGCCAGTATCGCTACTGCTCTTGGTGGTAACCGTGTCAGATATACACAGGGAACAGACCTCAACTGGCATACCGATTAAGTGCTGCAGAGGTTTCATGTAAAGACAGGGTCATGCTACTCCGTGTGAACTCTGTCAAGAGTTCTGCCTGGGATGTAATGCGAGAACTATCAGTCGAATGGGTTATGTCATTTCATTGCAGTTGAGTGATACTGTTGCAATGCCCAAGGAGTTTCTCGTTCCACACGTCGGTCTAGGTCTAGGTCGTAATTCTCGCAATCGCTGAGGGATTGATGAAAGACACTTTAGGAGAGCTAACATGCTATTCTGCGTCACTGCATATCGTAGCGATTTTCTTTTTTCCCAAGAGTAACCGGATACCCAAACTGAAAACAATAACACCAAGATACAAACAGAATCAAAATTGAGAACCACTCTTATTGTAAAACTTTTAGAACTGTCTGTGAAATATTCATAGTAAGACGTGTGATTAAAACTTGAATTTGACCAGCAAGGAGCCTTACTTATAATTGCTTTATTATATGTTCGGTCAGAGCTGCTGAATACTGTTAGACTGCTTTGGAGGCAAATGCATAGAGCTATTCAAACTGAACAATATCTCAGTAAAAAGCCTGTTCAATCATGAGGGCTATTTGAGTGAAATTACATCTCCTTGGTGGTGAAAATTGTACCCTTAAAGCCAACCGCGGTAATTGCCTTTGTTGACCTGTCATCGCCAATACAAAATAAACGGAGTGAAGCTGCAGGGCGCAACCAAAAGTGAACCCATTCATATCACTTATTTGGAGTTTAGAATACTGTGATAAAATTATGGAGTTAGTTCCCTCATTCCAAATTGCATCCTTAGGTAATTTCCACAAGCAGAAAACATTTTTAACAAAACAAAACATGGTGAGGAACCAAGGTGAACTGCATAATAAACACAAACAACATTGATTGTATACATATCATTTTTGTACCATGCAAGTTTGTGTAAGCTCTGCATGGCTCAAAACAGTTACATTAGGACTGTATTTCCCCGCAATAGATCAATCAGCAAGCAAGACAATTGCACAAGGGCTAACTTTTCCCAGAAAGCTGCAAACAAATGTCTGTAATTCAAGCCAGGAAACTGGTGCGGAAATTTCAAATCACCGCAAAGTAATTTCAGATGTCTCTACATCCTTTTTCCTGGTATTTTTATTTACTGGCGTCACTGCTCAAAATGCATAGGCCTACTTTAAAGCTTAGCAAAACAGAAAGGTCATAGGTATAATGCGCCTGCATTTTGCTGTTCTCTCACTGCTTTGAAATGGCAATGGTTTTTAGAATGCATTAAATGTGTCTTCATAGTGGGCCAACACAATGCACCGCAAGCAGGTGTCTGGGATGAATCGATTCAATTTCATGCAGTGGTTTTACTTCCTGAACACATCTTCATGGAAACAAACAAAAGTTGAACTTGAACTCGACTTGAACTTTTATTATAATTCTGATCAGGAAGAAAACCCAGGTCCAGATATGAGACTGCAAAGCATGTTAGGATGCAAAGCTATATGTTTTTTTGTGGATAAAGCTGTGATTTGAGTCAAATGCTTCAGGGGTGAGGGGGTTCGAAGGACTCTGGGTGCAGGATTGAGACAGAAAGGGAACAGATTCTGAAACCACAAAGAGACAGACTGGAAACAGAAAATAGAGCAATAAGAACAATCAGCCAGAACACTAACTAGGATGCGCAAGATGGGCTTGACACAACAAAAAATCCAAAAAGAGCATAATTGATCTGGAAAGGTGGAGAAGTCCGAGACCGGCTTAAGAGAAGGTAGCTGCCAATCAGTGGAAGGTGCAGCTGCTAGTTGAGTCATAAACACCTCTGTGAAATCACAGACACGCATGCACGCACGCACATACATGCACGTACACGCAAAGTGGACAGGCTTTGTAAATCTTTCTACCACAATGAGGATGACAGTGTATACCTTTCTATGGGGGAAGGCCGGTAACGAAGTATGGCGCAATATGTTGCCAGAGATGCTCGGGAATATGTGTGGGCGAAGCAGACCAGAACTGGGTTAAAGGGCATCTGTAATTGGACGAACATTGCACTTATTTTACAGCTCTGAACTTGATGGTTATACTAAAATACCCGCTATTTCCCCCACAAGTGAAGCAGTGATTTAGTTTTATGTTTGTTTTTTAAGCTTAAGATGATATTGACTTGTGTCAGAGGCAGAGGATGAGACAATTCCCCCATCGCTAAGCCATTATCGTTTACACAATATTAACGAGTAAACAAAGTCATGTTGACTCTTTTGGATTTTAATCACAACCACTTTCAATAGTTTATTCCTTACAGTGTCTATAACCTTTTTAAAAAACTGTCACTGTTATTTAAAAAAAGAAATTCAATTTAAAGAATATTTAGCATTTGTTTTTATTCAATTATTCGACTCTCCATGCATATATAGGAATAGGACTTTACGTCTTTTGTTGTAATATAACAGATTTTAATATAGAAGCTGGTGTAACACTTTTTGTTGGTGTGTGCCTCGATATTTTTTCCAATGAAAAGGTGTGCCGTGAATGAAAAAAGGTTGGGAAACACTGCATTAGACTGTCAGTCCCACTCGGCCATGGCCCAAGACAATGTAAAACTGCACAGGCAGCCAATGTTGAATAAGAGTGGAGCTGGTGTCCAGAATAGTACGGCTATTGAAATAAAATAACACAGCATCTCTGTCATACGGGGCTGTTGTCTGCACAGGAAGGTCTTTGGTGCTTTTTTTTGCAAGAGCCGTATTGGGTGAAGAACATCCCAAGAGTTTGCAGCAGATTATGACGCAAAGACATTTTTTGATTGTGGTGGATATGGCTGTGGCAGGAGAGAAAGGCTCCAGGTGAAAAGGTTAGCAGAAAGCTGATGTTCTGAAATGGCAATCCAAAAGGACAAAAAGTCAGGATACTAACAGTACTGTTCTATACGGCTACACATGACTTGAGCTGAGACAAGGTGGAGTCCAAGACAGGTTTAAAAGAAGGCAACTCCGATTCAGGTGGATAACTGCATGTAGACTCCAACATGCCTGTGTTCGCCCATCCGAAAGCACACATCCACTCAGGAGCACAAGGGGTGGAATACAGGGTGCAGAGGTAGCAGACCTGACAAATTTGGTGCCAAATTTCCAAGGATTATTGTCTTTATGTAAATGAGATTGGTCCAGCACTGCCAGTGTCAAAATTGGCCACATCTTTTACCCACACAATACTCACCATCTTATAGTGTCATCAGAGGATGATAGAGCTATACTGCACATTCAATGAGTCCCTATGTTAATCACAAAATAATAGATTGTTTTACAAATAGACCTTTTTGTCCACATCTGTGACTTTGTGTCAAAAATATTTTTATGTACATGGTAGTAAAAAGCTACATTATTTAAAATGAAAACTGTATAAAATATAACTGTATATACACAACAATTGTTTCATTGATTCTATTACTGACCCCACTTGATGGTTCTGAAATAGTACCAAAGGTTTGGAGTGATGCTTACTTTCACAACAGGAAGATAATACAAGTACAACATTGGAATAACTTTGTAATGTTTATAAATATTTGATGGATGCAACAAGTGGCAAACTATTATTATATATTATATTATAAATAGCAACATATTTTTGTAAATAATCTGTCATGACTCTCCCTCAAATGTGTATGACTCACCATCTTGAACAGTTGTTACTCCCAACCCGTCATTAACTGTACATGTAGTGTTGGTGTATCTCATTATTCACTATACAGCAGTACATGTGCCGTGTGAGAAAAGCAGAGACCTGAAAGTACCATATTAGAAATTTCACATATACAATAATGGACTATGATGAGAGATCAAAATGACACAGACAGGGAATATTTGTGACTGTAATTTTGACAAAGAGGGGTCATGGCAGCTGGCGTTAATGGCATTGAACACGAATTTCCGCTTTACATTATCCACTTATGTGCATTTGGGCGTTTTTGTTTGTTTTAGCGATATTTTTATATCCATGCCACACATCTACCCAATATTTACTTCTCTCTGTTTTTCTTATACATCTCCTGGGGGCTAAGAACCACGAAGCGGTAGAGTAATTGTGCAGTCAGCCTTTTCCCTATCTTCCGAGGTTTGAAAGTCCGCATCTGAAAGTAGAGTCTCATGCAGTAACATCATCACGCAGCCAGGAACAGCTCAAAGGCAAATATGAATGATATGTATTATGTTTTTTTTTCTGTCACAAGGGGTACACAATAGCTCCGTCTCTAAGGAGGATGGAAAAAGAAGCTCATGGTAAATGTCTGACCTTTGTCTGGGCTCTATCATCTTGCTGCAGTGACAATGCTGCAGGGTTGGAGTGAAAGAAATGCCAAAACAAAAATGTCATAGTTCACTGAAGTACAATATATATATATATATATATATATTTTTTTTTTATTTTTTTTTTTTGATATGTGGGCTCAGATTTCCTTCCTTCCTTCCTCTGAGTGGTTTCCCGGACGCCTGCCTCGTCCACAACTATCATTCTACTTTTTGTGGTGTTTTATTTGCTCAGCAAGGTCCCATTGTGGTTTCACAGGTCTGTAACAAGATTGTTTAAAACCGCTACGCTGACCTGGCTTGGTACATGACAAAAATGAAAATCCTCTCTTTGTTCTAGAGCTTTTTCCGAGGTAGAAACAACCATTGGTGAACATTTTGAGGGAGACAAAGACAGGTTTAAACAAGAAGTGGATCTATTGAAGGTGTTGGTAACAGCATGGATATCTACTACATTGATAGGCTGAACAATCGGGCATTTGTCACCACACCTCTGAGGTCCAAGCAGTCTAGAATGCTAGAATAGATGAATGGCCATTGAGTTTATAGAAAGTAGGGCTGACTGCTCTGTGTTGTGTATTGCTTGTTCATTTTTAGTAGAGAGACACCTCTAAAAAATATATATGTGTATTTTTTTCATGTTACCTTAAAACCTGTTACCTTAAAACGAGTTACTTTCCATAGAGAATGGAATTAATTGTTGTTTAAAACCCTTTAATGTTATCTGTATACAAAATATTTTTATATGATAGTTCTGTGACTATTAATTATATTTTTCACATTAAAATGAACAACCAACACAAACGCCCAGTGTGCCCCTCGGCCGACATTAAACCAGGTGCCTCCCGCCAAGCTACCGGCCCCCCACAGGTAGCCTGCTTGCACCACAGCCAGAACTGAAGCACTTTCGGCTTCCCTAATAGCACAATTACTTTTTACTTACTTTAGACCCATATTGAGAGCTAATTTAGAGCAAAAAAGTTAAATACCTGCATGTATGTGCCAGTTTATGAACCGCAACATAGTTCGTGAACCGAAAGAGTATTTGTCTGAAAATCCTGTTTGTAAACCAATTTGTTCATGAACAGGCACAATCTCTGAACCAAGTCGTTCCAATTTTGGACTGCTTAAGTCCAAACTACATTTGAAGAAGGCCTAATGGTACACAAAGTTGAATTACACTATCATGTAACAGCATAGTAGCACATTGGTTCAGAACAAAATAACTTATTTTTGAGATCAGTACAACCACATTACATTTAACAGTCTATCATCAGTGTTTCTCTGTGAATTCACAAACAAAGACACTTGCACATATTGTAATCATTAATCTGAGAAGGGGCAAAATTACTTGGACCTTGGGTAAAATAGCTGAGACCCTGAGCGCAGGCATTGCTTGAGAAAGTGAAGGCAAAAATATGCATTATTTAGAAGTGTCAGTAGCAAGCAGACGTTCTAATAAAATATAATCACTCAATAGACCACAGACCTCACTCAAGGGCCTTTATGATAGGAAAAGATTGTTGTTTTCCAGCAGTGGTCTTAACCATAAATTATTAAAAAACAAAACATGAAAATGTGGCCGAGCACTGACAAGGATAACACATACTCCCGTCGCATGGGTTGAAAAATGTGTTTGCAGCTCTGAGGCCACAAAAACATAAGGGTGATACAACATAGTGGGATAGAAAAAAAGCAGCAAGCAGGTCTCTACGTACATAATTTGTGGTGTGTGAGGTCAACATGTTCGGCTGAAACTGCCAATGAAAGCATGCCGTTGGTTTGTCTGTGCCTGTACTCTTCCCCATCAATAACCTCATGACCTCACGATTGGATCAAGGTCATATGGGGCAAAATATACTGGAGGCTTGCATAATGATGATGCATTCCATAATGTGACAATCATTCAACAGACTTCATGTGCAGGTTGGTGACACTTTAATTAGCTTCCAGTCATATAATGCATATAAAAGTCCCTTGAATAAATGAGCTCACATAAAAATTGTATTTGTGTGTATATCCTGTATATGTCAGTATATAGGGGTTTATATCTAACAGAATTGGGGCCTACAGTATTAATACATGTTCTGCATATAGTACTATGTGACCAATGTGACCATTATTTGTATGAATTGATACAGCAGAGTATATTGTACAGGACACATGAATAATCTGTTATAGTATTATAAGTTAACAAATTTTTAGGGACTGATAAGTCGGTCTAGATTTTAAATTTTACTTACTCCTCATTTTGGTCATGCCGTGTAAACTGTGCCGAAGGTAGTAATTTATTGTTACTTTTTCATATTTACCAGTATATTTTGTATATTTAATCAATCAATCAACCTAGAAGTACTTATGGGAGAAAAAAAGGGGTTAAAAAAAAAAAACTAACTGACTCTGAGGGTCAACTATCTATTTACACGATACAAAGGAACCCACAACTTCAATCAATCAATCAAACCAAAATAAATGATAGGAAATTCAAGACTTCATCTACTGTCCTATAGAATCAGCTTTGAGGTTTTTGGACATCGCTATTTCCTGGATCATCACAGCTTACACACGGAAGCAAGCCAGAACACAGAGATGATTAGAGTTTGTAAAAGTCTGCAAGGTTCAAAGAAGCCATGGGTCGTTGAAATGAGGGGCGAGTCACATCCTGTGATGTTACAAAAGCCTGAAAGTCCATCATTTGCTGTGTTCCATTGATGGACATTTTTGAGGCACCAGCTCCTTGTCACTGTAATTACATGTTCGTTTCTGCTATGGCTTACTGCCTCTGCTGTGTTTACTTTTCATTTTGCTGATGGAATCTTCAAAGCCCCTTTGTTGACTTTATAAATCTAGGTTTAATTTCCTAGATTATTTTTCTATTTTAATTAGAACTGTTTCTCTTGCCACAATGACAACCTCCCACCGATGCATGTTCAGATTGCAGCAGACGCCACTAAGGAGATGGTACCCAGCGGCGCAGTTATGGTGACACATTGTGGGCTGGGTCAGAGTTTAATCAGCTGTCATAGCACCTCTGCCTTGCATAGAGCCTCCAGTCTATTCCACAGCTCACAACTTAATTGGTAAGGAAATAGCAAAGGGAGATAGTCCTGCTGACTGGCAGTGGAGGGCATCTAAGTTCTAACATTTACCTTTCATCTGTCACACAACCTGATTATATTAGCATGTACTGGTTAATAACTGTTTGGCACAACCCCTGTGGCTGAATTTAATTGAGCAACCAAAATGGTTCAGTGGCCTTTAACTCAACTCAAATGTGAGAAAACACATTTATAGAAGGTGCAGAAGATTATGCATACAGTTCCGGACTATAAATCACAGGTTTTTTTCATCGTTTGGCCGGGGGTGCGATTTATACTCAAGAGCAACTTATATGCGAAATTATTAACACATTATATCATTTCACGTCATTTTCACACTAAATAGCATGAGGGCGCTCTAAGCCTATGGAGTAATTGGAAATGCAACTGACGATGAGTTTGACGTAAGCCACGTAGAAGATGTTGGTTTGTCTGTGCATGTAGTTGTGAAAACAAAAGAGGGTGAAAAAAACAAAGTAATGGTTTAACCTTTGGCATTTTCTCTCTGTGGAAGGTCATGATATTGTAGACACGACAAAATGTTGTTTGGAAAGCGTTCTTCAGTTATGTCCAGATAAAAATCAGAATGGTCGGTGTCATCCCGGTGAATCCTAAAGCATTTTCATCAAAGGCCTCTGAAAACCCGCCCTCTTTCCATCCTAAACAAGATATGAGCAAATGCCATTTACTGGTTGGTTTTCGGCGTCAATGAATGTTGTTTGCTTCTAATAATTGGGGTCACTTGGAGTACAATTGAGGTGTGTTTTGCTTGAGCAAATCTAGAAGCGTATCCTATTAGCAGCTTCTGGAGCCTCAAGGCTGCAGTGTACATGAGTATAGCCCGGTTCAATCAAATTGTCAAAAAGACAAACATACCTATTGAAGAGAGTCTTTCACAGAAATGTTTGATATTTAGCAATGAGGACAACTTTATGTTATTTATTTTTCAACTTTCCTGCTGGATGTCTTTGTCGCATATCACTGAATCTTTAGTCAAGATTAACGATGCTTCATTTTCACTCTTTCATTGTTCCCTTCCTTTTGTTTTAATTGAAGCGCAAGATGTTCGGTTGTTTACTGTGCACAAATCCATCCAAGGATTGCTGGTTAGCCACTGTCGTTAGATATTCACTGCTGCAAGATAAACCCTTTTCTCATCTTTCACAACCTGTGGTGGACTGAATTGTTTGCAACAAAAGTAGACCATATCGGTGTACTCCAGGGGGAAGTCCCATGGTGTCAATCCACTGATCCCATTCTGCTCACATACCTTAGATTTTGTATTTCTTGTCTGTGATGGAATGCGTACGGTAAGCAATTGAGACACTTCAAATAATATTGGATAAGAGCAAATCATGATGGGGGGAAATATTGACACACTTAAGTCAACTCAAACCTGAGCTTGAACCATCATTAACCTGTCACAGCTGTATTGTTGGTCGCACCGGGTAAATAATGTCGATATCCTAAGTGCTGACTGCTGAATAACTGGAAGTGCATTGACAACCACAGAAATATTGTTGAGAAAACATTCAGGCCAGTCTTAAAATAATTGGTCCTAGCACTAATTGTCATGTCAGAATAATTAAAAGGTCCGTAGGGCAAAGCTGTATGACTGAACACAAAATCCCTAAAACACCCAGACTCAACATTAGGTATCACACGCTGTAATCACATTCACATCTTTTTGGAGTTATTCATAAATAGCGTACTCCCTAGGGCTGCCACTTTAAACTGTTTTGTCTTACTGGCAGTTTTGGCAGCAGTGATGCATAACAATTTCCCTAAAATCCAATTCACAGACGCACCAGGCTAATTGATCCCTAAAATCTTGGCTTTTGTAATTAAACCAAAAATTACAATTTCACCATTTTGGAACAAACTCATGCATATTCATCCCATAATAACATTGTATAACGTTTCCATCCATCAGTGCTTGTCGTGACTCTATCAGGGTTGTGAAATTAGCAATACTTTTCAGGTGGAAACTTAAAACATTGGTTGCAGTAATTTTAGTTTTCTGGTGTCTTGCAAAAAAGCTCTATGCAAAATTCAATTATTCAACATCTGGTAATAAACTATATGGACAAATACGTATACCGGAACACCTGGCAACTAAAACTACAAACAAGGTGCCCACAAATATACTATTGGGTCCCCGCTGAACTGTCCTTAAAATATTTTTACATTAAAATATGTTGTTGCTAATCAAGATTTACTGAACTTTCAGAACCTAGTTATGTTCTATTTTCAATACAACAGGTTGTTTCATTTTATTTAATCAATCTATCCAGGTTGTCTGTCAATGAAACACGTGTACGTGGTTCAGCACATTGCCACTCAATCCAGGGCAGTTTTAATCAATTAGAGCTCTTAATTATACCCTAAACACAGGACATTTGTTTAAACATGGGTGTCGATACAGCTCAGTTGGGAGTGCAGTGCTGATTGATCAACTAGGACCCATTGCATTGAAACACACAGGGGGGTTTGACAGGAGGAAAGAACATGCAAGAGAAAGTAATTGCAATGGAGATTAGTACAATAAGTGAGTGTGAAAGAATAACAAAAACATTCCTGAATATTTGCTGAGTCATACTTTTGTGTTGTTGAGTACAGATCATGTACACGTCTCCCAGCCTATAAAGTCTTGCCATTTCTGTTGCTGCAGCAGTCTATCCCTCACATTTCATATTTTGTCTCCCGCAGTGAATAAACACAAGCCATGGATTGAGACGTCATACCATGGGGTAATCACTGAAAACACTGATGTTGTTCTGCTTGATCCTCCTTTGGTGGCTCTGGACAAGGATGCTCCCATCCCATATGCAGGTAAGAAAGCAATGATGAAACCTTATTGTTCCAGTATACTCAACTTTTAATTTTAGCGTTACCAAACTTAAAGCAGCCATTCCAAAGGCATCTCCACAATATATGAATCTTAAATTGATGTTACACACATTGGTTGAGTGCTTAGCAGGGATGCATCACAGTTTGTGATTTAAATTATCTTACCCCTCTGATTGGGGCAATCATTAAATCCAATAAGTCCTTAAGAACCCATTTCATGGTTATTTTTTTGTCTCCAATTACCTCCGGTGGGTGGTGAGAACTGCAAGAAAGAATAGATGACTGTGACTGGATTAGAGTATACCCACTTTGTGACACTTCCAGCTTGTCCAAAGGGGTGCCAGCTCTTGTGGGAAGGTGTTAGTCCCTGCCAGGCTGCTAATGTGCCCCTTGCATATGTTTGGAACCTGTTCAAGTCTTTCAAGCTGGGCATGATTAGTGTGTGTGTGCAGAGAAGGTCCAGAAAGTAAAAGAACGGCCACAGTTTGGCTGTGTGTGTCTCTGTGTGGGTCTTAGTGGTCTAGTAGTCAGTTGCCAATAGTCTGAGAGGACTTGCTATAAAAATGACCCTTCAGATTGAAAGGAAGTAAATGCTAAAACAGTATGGGAGGTCAGCTGGGTGACCAACAACGACTTAGGTCCTGACAGAAGACGTTTGTATATCCCCCAATCTATAAACATGCAAGTACTATATAAGGGTTACATTCCACTTACGGGCCTCCCCGTGTGAAGTTTGCATGTTCTCCCCGTTTTCCGGGCACTCCGGTTTCCTCCCACGTCCCCAAAACATGCTTAGTAGGCCGATTGAGCACTCCAAATTGCCCATAGGTGTGAGTGCGAATGAGGATGGTTGTTCACCTCTGTGTGCCCTGCGATTGGCTGGCAACCTGTTCAGGGTGTCCCCCGCCTACTGCCCGATGGGCCAATAGTCTCCAGCATGCCCACGACCTGATGTGGAAGGAAACCGAAGTGCTCGAAGAAAACCCACTCTAGTTTCCTCCCACATCCCGAAAACACGCAAAGGTGACCAAATCACGCGCTGGTGCGAGCACAACTATTAGTTGCACCAGTGGGAGCACTAATGCATTTACGATGAACTACACCAACATTAGTGTTCAAATCATACAAATCTTAATGAGTGTTTTGCTTTTGGGATGCAAATGACCGCAGTAGTTTGAGTTCAAGATGACAAATTGTTCTCTTTGCCATTGTTCACATACTCCGTTATTAATGAACTACTAAAATGCAATCAACTTTCTCAATGAGCCACACAAATGAAGCACATAGACTTTGTAATGGGATTTTTCAGGGCTTTCAATTTTTTTGTCTTTTGATGGCTAACAAAATCAACAGAGGAAGGCAATATTTATTTTGCTGACATTTATTGATAATGTCAGGGTTAGGGCCATTATCTGTTCATTCCACAGAGAAAGGGGAGATTCTAAAGAAAGGCACTGCTTTATTAAAAAATAGAAACGGATATAGAAAACGGCTATTTTTCTTCTATTACTCGTTTGGTGAAATTGTGGGTGCTTATCAGCTGAGTGAAGCTTTTGCGTGCTCCAAGGGCACGTCTTAAAGCCACAAAGTAGATATAATAATTGAATTAAGATTTATCATTATTTGTATTAGTAGCAAAACTAGTAGTGAAGTATTTTTGAAATAATAAGTGTGCACAAAATAATTACAAAGACTGGATGCATGGCTGTTCTGATAAGAGAATGATATAAGAAGAATGAAGAAAGTAAAAAGTGAGCTGTTTTATTAAAGACAATAGATTTTGGGGAATGGCTTATTTATTCTTTTCTTTGCTAGAAGTGTTAGTTTAAGGGTAAACAGTTCCAATCCCGCAGTCAAGAGTGGAGCTCTAAAAAATAGACATTTAATTGTGAGTTATAATGTAGTATTACAAATAAATATAAAGATATACAATTAAAATGACTTGAAATAGAGTTGCCTTCTATTTGAATGTTGTTGATGTAGACAGGCTTGTCGGTGTCATGTTGCAAAATCTCGTTGTAAGGCACTCGAAACATGACTGTACAAGATCGGTCACCTGAATCCAATCTGCTCCCATAGCCCCCGTCCAGGAACTTGTGACAGTCCAATTAAATACAACTGCATATCAGGAAGGTTAAATTATTGTCATCCATCGGAGCATAAAATTGAGGAGCAACTCGGGAGAAGCAAGCGGAGATCTGCACATGCACGATTGACACGCATGATTGAGAAGTGTTTGTTGGTGCCAGAACTGCAAAAGAATAAAGCTTTTTATCAACATTCAGTGTTTCTACAGTGAACTGTCGCATAGTCTCAGCTCAGTAATCGCAAATTAAGCTATTCACTTAATCATGTTTCAAAAGTCTTTTTCTTTTAAAATTATTTTGTTTTCCTTACAAAATCCTGTCAACATTATGTAAGACTTTTAATATAAGGTCTTTAATTGCAACATTTAATGTTTATGTCTGCACAGCCAATGATAGCAACCAAACCTCCACTAAGCCAAAATGTTTTGCGATTGACATCCAACACTAGGATAACCAGGAGCGGCTAGATAAGACAAAGGCACCCATGTCCTTGTTGGCGTACTGAGTAAACAGCAGCAAAACAACAGGATTTGTAACATTAGCTCAGCCGAACTAACCGAACCAAGCCACAAAAACAATCATTTTTTGATCCAGTGGTCTGGCAACACTAAGTATCAAAGCTCTTGTAGCACTGAACTGATATCTCGCTCAAAGTCAGCAATAATGTATAGTGATTCCTGCGTTCTACTGTGCATTCAAATGTTCATTGTCTTACACCAGCCTGCACCGCCACAGTCATTTATCATCATTATAGTCATTATGATAATTGCCATCACCAGCAACCTCATCAACAGAACTGTTGATGTGTACATACATGGACAGTAATTTGTACCCTATGTTAGTCTTTTAGCTGTAAGCCATTTATTATATTTTGAATGGTACAACCATTTTTGAAAATGTTTTAACTATGAAAGTGTTTTGAGGGTCATAAGTTGTGATATATTTATGGTATAAACTCTCCATTCGGATAAATATTACATGCCTTCCAGGGGAGCATCGGTTATTTACAGAAATGTGCTTTTCGCAGCATGACTCTGTTCCTATCCCGTGCAAAAAGTGGATGTTTGGTAGACCCGTGTGCATTAGTGGTTATTCTTGGAACTTATCCCTGTTTTTTTTTAGCAATGCAAGAAGGATAACCATTGAATTATTGTGAAATATCTTTCAGCCTTTTACAATAAGGTCTCATTATCTAGCCGCTGCTTTGCCAAAGGCATGTGTATGTTTCTGGCTCCATGTGATGAAGAGTGAGAATCAGAAGTGGGGTCCGACAGGTGAGAACCCTGGCTGCAGGCTATACATACTTGCCAATGAAGGCTTTTAGTATTTAATTCTTCATTTCCGTTTTTTCACACTTGCAAGCATTCACTTCTGACCCCTCTTACTGTTCAGAAATCTCCATGTATTAAACCACTTCTTCAAATGTCCCTGCATGGCATTTTCTATAGTGGATATTAAATGTTCATTTATGTACATTCTTGAAGGGATAAACCTGTTTTATACTACAGCAAGACCGTTAAATACAATTAATCTAAAGCTTCCTCTGTTTAAGTGATGCAAATATAAAGTATCTCATTGCTATGCTGGAGCTTGCCACATCAAAGGTGAAGCAGAGAGCAAGACCAGGCAGTAAAAAGAAGTTCTCCTCAGGGGTACTGATACTACTCTATGCTGTGCTTCCTGGCATGCAGTCATTATCTTGTCTATATTTAGTTTATTGGCTGTACAAACAAGCCCTAGGCTTCGTCTCCCTCCTTGCACAGTTATTGATAATAATATGTGCTAAACAATAAACTAAACTATAAAGCAAATCTCATTCTGACATTTGGTTCTGCTGCCTCACATGAGTTAGTACAAATAGTGTCGTTTAGACGAGTGGGTGTAAAGGCTTTCACTTCAAGTGATACAACAAGTCTGTCTATACTGATTTGATTCAGAGTTTGAGTATAGGTAAAATGCTATTGCACATATGCAATTTTAGCCCCTTTAATTATCACAAAAACACACACATCAACATAGATAGTATGTTTAGATGTATAGATAGTACATTAAATTTAATTATATATGATTTATTTATTTATTTATGTCTACATTCATACATTTAGATTTGTGTATCTATGTACATTTCATTTAATGTGCAACCGGCTGTGGTCAAAGACACACATTGATATATACTCACACACACGTGCACACAATACTACTATATGTATAGCATGACTCCTTTATACTCTCTGTGGCAAAGAGTATAAAGACACACGACAGTGTGAAGGCATTATTTCTCTTGAGGAAACTATGTACACCTACCACTGATGTTATCGCAGCGGGATCACGTCCTCAGTGATGTAGAGAAATAGTGAGTTCAAAGGGCCCGAAATAAAGTAGCTCACCGAGTTCTGTGACAACACAGACAGACCCACTTGAGACTTACTGAAAGAGGTCTGAATATATGCAGGAGGGGCATTCATTAATGCACGTATAAAGTAGAAGAAAGAACTCATAGATGTGGGCAAGTGTACTATTTCAAGGACCCTATCAAATTTGTTGAGTTCTGAATACATGCAGGAGTAGCATTCATTAATATACATATAAAGTAGAAAAATAACCCATAGATGTGGGCAAGTGTAGTATTTCAAGGAACCTATGAAATTTGTTATCTTTTTCATCAATTACAATGTACATGTTTGATGGTCTCTTAATGCCTTTCATGCACAGAACACATCAATGAAATTGATAAGACACAATCATACAGCTGCAAAAAAGTAATTCAGAATATACTTTCAGAGAGATGTTTGATGAGGGCCATGAGCAACAACGGCTCATTTTTCGAACCACATTTGAAGGCCGAAACATGCACAGGTACTCATCAAACTTTGCATGCACATCTAGAGTGCCAAAAATATTTTAAAGTCGCCATCTATGATAACTCACCCAAAACATGCCCGCGAGAGACTTAACGCGGTGCTATTGCGGTACATTTGCCACGAAAATTGGCAGGCTTGTAAAGCAACCCAAGACACGTCTTAAAATGTACAAGAGGTCAACTTACTAAAAACAATAAACTAAAAAAAATAACTTTGTTGACATCAAGCTGAAGGGAAAAAACACCACTGCCACCTACTGCAGTGATGTGTAACTACACTTTATTTCAGTACACAAAAAATAACCAAATGACATGTACATAATAAAGCATCTGCTGAGCGATAACAAAATGCAGCAACTCCTAAACAACGCTAATAAGTAATAAAAATCTGATTGACCACAAATAAAAAACGGAATGAAATCATTATATGAAATAAAGAGCCACAGTGATGTTCTGCTCTCCCACTATTGTAAGAAACAAGGCTTTAATTGTCTATGTAAATCCATCCAGAGGCTTGTTATTCTGCTCTCCACTTACCCTCAGGTCTGGCATGATGTGAGTCACAAATCACAAGAGTTGATAACCAACTCTCTCAGCTCATAAATGTTTTTCACCTTCATCCACAACCCAAGTACGATTTCCAATCCAAAACAATGCGCTGCTCATACATTATTGGCAGTGATGACTAACACATACATGTTAAACTTGCAGTGTAACCCTGCCCATCAGCATTACGCCAGTTTATCAGCATAGAAGCTTATCTGACAGATGAACAATCGTGTTCAACTTCTGCTCTTGTCCACCAGTGTCATTTTTATGCCCCTAGCTCTTCCCTGCCATTTCCCCCTTGCCTGATTCCTTTTGAGATACTGACGTTTCCGCGCAGTCAGGCAGAGTAAGAAATATGGTAAACACTCAGTGCTGTGCTCGCCTTCATTGAAGCTGTCATACTTCATTGATATGAAAAGCCAAGAGGGAGCATAAGACGCTAAGCCAAAAGAAGGATAAAGAGGTAAAAACGAACTAGTGAGGGGAATAAAGGGTTAGAGTGTTTATCATCATCTGCTCTGCACTGAAGAAAAGTGACAAGCGGTACTGATAAAAGAAATATAGAAAGTGATATATGTGGCTTTGGTATAAACTTTAACGGCCTAACCTAGAAAGGGAGCAATTTGCCAAAATTTAATTAACTGTAACGTGATCAATCAGGGCACTAAAGGATGGAGCCCTTCCAGTGGGGCAGGCTGCCAGCCTTTCATCCTATAGCTCATTTTGCCTTCGCTAAGCACCAAAGAAATGCAGCAAGCAATACTCCTGACTCTTCTCGGTACAATACATGGAAGATTCCATTTCCCCATTTCTGACAGACGTTTTTCTTTCGAGTCATCAGTTTTGTTTTGAGACTTACATTTTACTGGGGAATTGCATGGTCTTACATTTGTGTATTTGCTTGGAGTTCAAGCAAAAAGGCAGAGGAACATGCACGGAAAGGCAAGGAATGCAGAAGTTCGACATTTGTGCGACACCAGTGAATGATGTTTGAATTGATTGGCATCTCGGGCTTATCTGAAAAAGCATGACATCTTACATCAAATTGAAAATCAAATTTGATCAACTGGGTTTGTTATGGATGTCGATGAGAACGACAAGAAAAAGCCAGTCTCACCACTATCCATGGACAATGACAAGATAAACCACACAGGGGAGAACAGGAGAAATCAAAATATGTAACTGAATCAGGATTTTGCAATAACCTGCAAGTCAGAAGACTTCATCGACAAAAGAAGTGTGGAGGAGGAGATGAACAGAAAAATTAGCACAAGAGACACTGGGAAGCCAAGAGGAGCTGAAGGTTGAACTGAGCAGGTTGATGGTGATAGCATGCAGAGTGACGGCCCGCAGGCCGACACCGGGTGCTCCCCGCTGGGTCTTGGTACGCTCTGACAGGCAGAGAAAGACAGGTAGACCAGAGTACATGAAATCATAAAGGGCAAATCAAGTGTGGGGTATCGGTTAAAAAGACAAAAATGTGTTAGCGACAAAGGCAAAGAAAGGTACTAGGGCTTGACCAAAACAAATGTGATCCAACTAAGTGGAACATGCAGCACAAGCAAAAGAAAATGTGACATTTGACAATGGTCAGAGCCAGCGCAAAGAGCGAATTAGACTGATGAGACAAGGCAGATCTGACCATGACATGAGTAGCTGGAGCTAAATGACACAAAGCAAAACTGAATTTATTTAGTCCCAACAATGCCAACTGCAATGTGTGTTGCAAATATATTCCATCATTACCAAGGCCACTAAAACGGTCCATGAATACAGAAAACAGTCTGGATACGTGAAAATAAATGACAAATTGCTGACATACTGTATATTATCCTAGCCTCATTGTTCCACTTGACCTTTATAACTCACTCCTAAGAACAAGAACCCTAATGTTTTATCCTCAGGTTCCAATTGATCAGAGATGCACATGGAAACAGTGCATGGGCAATCCTTTGGAAAAAAGGAAGGTGGTTGATAAAAAGGTGATTAAGGTCATTGGCCCTGAGAATGTGGAGCAAAGTGACTTATATCAGGGTTAGGGATTTAATGGAACTGTCAACGTGTAATGTATTTGTGCCTCTTGTTTTCCTGATAAATTTGAAAGTACTCCAGAAGAACTGTGATCAGCTCGCCTGGGGGTCTCACTAAACAGAACAATAACTAGCTAGCACACCAGTGCCCTTTATGTGAAGTGACTCATCAGCACTGATCCAATCCTTGCGTAAATCACAGAAATGTGATCGATAGCCTCCACTAAATGATGACTCAACGTGTGTGGAAAGCCCGTCACTGATAAGTGTAGTCTATGCACCTGCATGATGGATGTTTGCAAGTGTTCTTGCCATCAGCGCTGTTTTACAGGCAGTGAATTGTGGTCACTCTGACGGACAGGCAACCTGGGGCTCAGCCAGCTGCTGGCACGCCTGGAAGCATCTGGATTCACAATGACAGCAATAAGCACCATATTGATTAAATTGTTTCATAAGGCCCAAGCACTATTGATTCGTTCTTTATTCAGAATGAGAACATTAAGAAGTACCGTATTTTCCGGACTATAAAGCTAAACTAAAAACAGCCTTATAGTCGAGTGCGCCTTATATATGGACCAAATTCCGGCCCGCGGGCCAAATGTGTTGTCTGATTGCATTAATGGTGTGCCTTTAGTCCGGTACGCTTTATATATGGACAACGTTTTAAAATGGGCCATTCATTGAAGGTGCACCTTATAGTCCGGTGGGCCTTATAGTCCGGGAAATACGGTAGTTTTTTTAAATATTGAAATTTATACTGTATATAATGTAATATTTCTTATAGAAAGTACCTTTTTTTATCACAGCAGGACAAAACAGTTCCCTTATGTCCTATTAGCATGTCAGTGGCATGCTTTTGTCACTATACCATATGGATCAATAATTGCAGACATATGTATTTCTACAGCAGTCTTTCACTTTTAGTATCATTTCTTGTCATGTTGTAATTTATCCATTTTATGCAGTGAGCCAGCCCAGCTCATATATTACTGAGCCAATGGCAAGCCCTTTTGTTGGACTGACAACCAATAACCATCTGGCCGTCTTCTCTTCTGATTGCTCGGCAGGCTGCTTGCTTTTAGTTGTGTTAGCAGAGCCTCGGGTTTTTGAAAACAAGTGACAAAACAATAAAAGCATTTTTGTGACACATCGTCAAACACAAACAGCCTTTCTCCAGCGACAAATGCACTATAAGTCAAAGTGTTCTGTTCTATTTCAATGTTTTTTTCAACCAGAAGTATGCAAACACATTGTTAGGGTTATGTAGATATTCATATAAAAAATATATTTTCAATATGACAAGTTAATACAATAAAATGGTATGTGCCTTACAAGGTGTCAGCGTTGGAGACAATAACCTGTTGCTCACCGGAGCCAAAATCACAACAGCCGTATCTGTCAGAACAACTATGTCATTGAAGCTAAGATGACTGACAAAAAAAAAAAAAGAGTAGAACTTCAAAATTAGGTCTGATTATTATTCTGGTGAAGTGTTTTGTCCCTGATATTTCAAGTTCAAATGACGGGTTGAGGTGGAGGTATTGAAAGGCGCACATCTTTTTGAGGTAAATCCCGTATTTGTGGTCAATTGAAGCATTCGTTGTTTTTGTTATGTTTTTATTTAGGTTACTTGTTTCTTTTCAAGGCAGAATTATTTATTTTTATATTTAATTTGAGTTAGAAAGTAGCCTATGCTTTAATACTCAGTTGTTACCTTCTACTTTTTGGAGAATTATCCCCACTCATAGGGGTTATGTTGTGACAAAAACATTCAGGGGTATCCAGGAAAAAACTGTTCTATTCTATTCTATTCTATTATTTCATGCTAATCTCTGATTGCCAGAAAACTGGCTAATGAAACCATATTCACCCCCACAATGGAAGAAATTGAATCGCATCATAAATTGTGGAGGAAGCATTTTATCACCAAGCTTCTTGCAAACTGGTGTGAGGCATTACAACAAATACCCTCCGTGGAAACAGATGATTTACTTGATTGTGTAATTTCACACTTCATGGTCTTGCAGGCACTCCAGAAATTCAACTTTTAGTATCCAACTACCGAGATACATCTTTCATGGGTAGCATCTAATGTTTAGCGCATTCACGTTCTAATCAGGGCTTCGATCTTCTTGTTCTTCACACTGGGAGAAAGGAACTGATGTTGCTTTTCTTTTACCAAATCAGTCTGTTGTGATGTAACAAGAACGGCATAACGTAAACTAATTCATCACACCATTGTTTGTTCTTCAAGATACAATTAGTGGTCTTGGTAAATAGTTTTTCACTTGCACCTTAGGACCTCAAAGTGCTTCACGTTGAATTCATATTCACCTACTGATGACGCAGCATCAGGAGCAACTGGTTTCTGTATCTTGCTCGAGAAAACGTCAACATGGTCACACTAGCCAGAGATTGAACCTGCAAACTCTGGATTAGGAGATGACCACTCACTCCACCAGTGAGGCCAGATGATTTTTCCATCACTAACCACATCCTCCCGGCTGCCTCCCGAGTTTGACAGTTATCATATTTATAAATGAAATACGATAGCATCCACCACATGTTGGCAGAGCTCCGAATCTGTCAGTGTGTGCTCTGATAAAATCCACCAAAATCGTGTTATACTACGTGAGCTAAAATTTAGACATGGTTACAGCTTTCGTAAAGGTTAGTCCGCTTTCAGCAAACCAAAATGTCAGGTACGGGGGGGGGGGGGGGGGGGGGGGGGGGGGGGGGGGGGGGCTTGTCAAAGGAAAGGCTGAAATGCCCAGCATGGCATAGAGTGATGAACTCGGTTCCCCAAAAAGTGCATCAACGCTTGTGTCAGCACGGAAATCAGGATTCGGCAGTTGTTACACACGGGTGCCGCTGCGCTCTACTAATGTAGAGCCCATAGTGTTCGATTTGCACTGTTTATTTCATTTACTTTGCGATTGATTGATTGATTGATTCTCAGCAGAAAGTCAGTGGAAGTTTACTGTTTGTGTGTTCCTGCGAGGCTTTTAATACTCTCTCAAATACTTTTCAGAGACTCCCACATGCAACCTTGAGAGCTGATTGCGGCGTGGATGCAAATGAATTGATTCCCGTGTAAATGAACTCATGATACAAATCTATGCTAAGTGGCGCCTGTTTAATTTTATATTGATGAATGAATGGCTTGACGAGAGCTCAGAATAATGGTTTATAATGAGATCCTCTCTAATTGCAGAAACATTGATTGACTGTTAGGGCAATCTTGCAAGGATTGTGTTGGAACAATTTCTGTTTCTGTAGAGTGGAAAGATTGTCGAGCACAGGTGACCATATAAGGCCTGCAGTACATTTCTGGCCCATTGTGCGTCTTACAATACATTTTTCTTTTCTTTTTTTTAAAGAAAACAATTGATGCAATTGTTGTGATTGATATGATTGTAGACAAACAGAAACACTGATAATTTTCAGAGGCTTTACGACACTCCCCCAAAAGTATTGGAACAGTCTCTTTATTTTTGCCGCCTGATTATATATGGGTTTGATATCAAAAGATGAATATGAGACATGAGAACAAGACTAACTTGTCCAGGGATCTGAATGTCATACACCAATTAAAAGTGTTTTGAAACAGAACATACAAATTTTAGTTGATTTGTTTGCTAGGGTTTGTCCCTGCGATCTCCTCCGTAGTTGTTAAAGTACAGTACATGTTTTACAATTCACATGGCCTAAGTGTGGAGATGTAATTGGTCAGTCTAAAATCTTCAATTTATTTCCGCTGATAAACTCTTTTTTTGTCAATTTTTTTTGGGTCATTATCTTTCTGTGTGATGAAGGATCTCCCAATAAGATTTGTCGCACCATTCATTACAGTGTCAGACTAATTAATTTTGTAGCTGACATTATCTGTTGCATTACTGAAGATTAACGAGTCCATCCCAGAGGAAGAAATGTAGTCCCAAGCCATCACATTACTTCTCTACTGAGTTTCACTGTAAAACAAAGGATTCATATTTGTAAGCGTCTGTATTTTGGGTCAAATTTCCTTTTCAATTTGGTGATGAAACCTGGATGTGGTTTCCTCTATGAAACGTTATACAAGTAAACACTGTAGGTTGTGCTATCTTCATTTTTTTTTTTTTTTTTAATGTCAAAATTATTTTTGTCACTCTGCAGTACAAAGAAATGGTCTGACTGTTGACTTTGGAGATGAGTTTAAGTTTAGTGAGCATTCCATAAGTTCTGGAAGTATTACAAGTAACATGAGCCTCATTTTATGATTAGCACATAAGCATTCTGAATGTATTCTTTGGGAATTCTGTTAGTGTTGAATGACTGCAAAATGAACTGAATTCTGACAGGACCTGAATCAAATAAATATTTTGAATCTGAAGTTCACTACTACTGTATCATTGGATGCATTTAATGCTTCAAACTTACTTTGCACATCTTGAAAATATTGTGAGTGTAGATCCACACACATACATAAATGCTAAAAGTGTTCTTTCAGTTGCATGTCAAACTTCCCCAGGGAGCATCTGTGACAGAATCCGACTCTGAACCTCCTTGCAGTGAAATCCCAGCTCTTTTCTTTCTCCCTCCTCATGGTTTTCTATTTTAGATGAAAGAGCCCTCTCCAGCCCCTCTCTCAGTTGTTCTCTTCCTCTTTTTGCTACTAAAACTGTTCTGATCTCTTATCAGCAATATCAAGAATGAACGCATTTGAGAAAAGCAGATTTTGGTTTTTCAAACTCTCAAGGGGGAGTTGTATAGGTAGAATTGTATAAGTTACAACAGTAGTGAGCCTGGTGCCATGGCGCAATAGACTCTAGATTGATTTACAGTATAAATTTGAGATCCTGCGGTACTCTAAAATATACGAATGAACATAAAACAAAAAGGTTCTGAAAGTGTATTCTCTTTTTTGGAAATTATTCTTGCCATTAAATTGTATCCAGTTGCAACGTGTGTTTATTCGTCTTAAATGAATTCATAGCTTGCAGATAAATGAAAAAACAGCTTATTCTGCTGTATTTATTGATATCTACAAGCTAGTGATGTTTGAAAGAACCAGTTTCCTTTCAAATCCAATCCTGAGAAAAATTCAAGAGGATACTGATCCAATATTGATTACATTGTGTAATACTCCTAAAGGAAGCGATACATTTAAAGTAGGGTGTTTTAAATCAAATATTGATAACGAATACATGAAGACTAATTTATTTACTTATGTAATTAGGTGGCAGTTGGACATTTCCGTTTTTTTTTAACAATTCTGAGTGACTTAAAATTGCTAGCCAATACCTAACCCCCCAAATAATTCCTCAATGTTTGTAAAGATTGCATTTTCAATTATTCACTTAATAATGAAAGTAAAAAAACAATACATAAATGTTCTTCTTCTCATATAAGATAATCTCAGTGATAATCATTATTACTCAAAGCTGAACTGAGCTATTTGTTAAAGCATCTGTTGATTTTGCTACTTATTCAATAACTCAATTAACCAAAGGACGCCTAAAAGCAACAGTGCTTTGAGACACTTCAAGCTTCACATTTAGTTCCTCTGTAAATGAAAAGTGCCTACCTACTGTTTTGAAGGAACAGCTCTGTGCCCTCCTCTTCTGTCTGCATCGTTGCCTCACCATGCATACCTTGTATTCTTTCTTTAACCTGAAGGAACAACAACAGCAAGTCATTACCATTTTTACACAAACATGACAAATCGCATCTTAGCTGTTTGGAGCTACACGAGGTCCACACATGAGTCTTGGTTATACACTGACATATTGCTAATGTACAGAGTCACATTGGAACAGAAATATTGACAAAACAGACTTGTGCACTTAAACAGATTACACACTTAACTAAGCGTAAGGTAAACTAGGCCTCAACAAATGCATCTAGTCTGGCTCAGTAGTTTTGTTCCCACTGTGATCCTATATATATTAAGGTGGGGTCGGAGCTGGCACATTCGATCTTAAATCATACAGCAAGATGGCTTGATTTATCTTATTTTGACCTAGTTTGTTTTGTGGCACTCCTGTCTGACCTTTTGACCATTCTTCCAGAGAACTTCCCATATGGCGCTTTATCCACAAAAAGTGGTCCTCAAAGCACACTCACATTCATCCACCTTTGTACACATTCATACACAAGTGGGATGCTCCTTTACTGCAAGGCAGTGCCAGGTCCACTGGGGTCAAATTAAGGTCGCTCGAGGACTCTTCGACATGATCACTAGGGTTGACGATTGAACGTAGAAACTTCGGGTTGGGAGATGAAGATTTTACCACCGAGCCATGCCGTCCAGCTGGTAAGCATGTTGCCTTGTTTACAGCTGCTGAATGGTCAATCAAGCATTTAGCTGCAAAGTAATAACACAATCTATCAGATTGACTACTGCTGTTCAAAAAAGGAGGAGCACCTTCCAACCGAGGCAAGCCCTCGATTGCAGTTCACTTGCTAACAAAAACATGCGAGACATGTCGGATGCGACACTATTTCGGTATTTGGTCTGCAGCTAGGATAAAGCCTGTCACTTCACATTTTAAATCACTTAAAGCGCTTCATCTTGGATAGACATGTCACGCCCGGTAGACATTTGAACAAAGTTCGACAACGATAAACCTGCGGTGGCACCATTATCTAACTGGCAATGAACTGTAGGCGGTAGCCATGTTTACACTGAACATGAAGGACTCGTGAGGTTAAATTTCTCCTTAACTTGACTCACTGTAGTCAACTGTGTCTAAATTACAACCTGTAATATCGTCTTGTTAAAAAGCTCAAAGCCGTTGTCAAGTCGGCTGACTCAATGAGCCAGTGGGATGGATGAGGTCACAATAGCCTGTGGAAAACAATGTCCTCGGGTGTCAATTCTACTACTGCTGCTGGCAGATTGTATCTTCAGGGAGGAAGTCAAGAGGAAAAGAAAGAAATTGTAGAGTGTGTGGAGACAACATCAGGAAGTCAGGCATGTGTATGATAGGGAATAGCCACAGAGAAAATGTGATTTTGGTTTCTGGGAACTGTCTCCAGAATAGACCAATACAATGACTTCATGTTTAAATCGAGGCATCTATAAAAGGAAACAGACATCAGTGTATGCATGTGGTAGTCTGGTTCTTTTCCCTCAATGTTCATTCTCTCTTGTAATTCAATTATGCCACAATAAAAGTAATAAAAAGAGATTAAATCCACTACTGTACAGTAACTTAAGTGACTGTTCAAAATGGACACTACATGCCTCACTGAGAAGCAAGAGAACCAAAGAAAGTTTCAATCTGCAATAATAACAAAGTTCTCTTCTGGAAATCCGATTAATATTTTTGGTGTAATTCTTCTCTTATGCAAGAGGTGCAAACATTCAAATGTTAATTCCCATGTTGTTTTGTTATTCTTGTTATTGTAAAAGTCTGTCTCTGAATATCTTTTCTTTCCGGTTTGAGGCAAAATGCAGAATCAAGGGGAATTATTGAGGATACGCGATAGATACAAAGCATAGGTTTTCTCTGAAGACTGTGGCTTACTCCCACATTAAAAAAAAACCCTGCAATATAATAATAGTGTAATAGTGAATGCGAGTGTGAATGGTTGACTGCATGTGCATATGGGATAGGCGGTTGTCGCTCCCTCATGACATTGATGATGAGAAGCAATAAAGGCAGAAGATGGAAGGATGGTCTCACATACATTTAGGCAATTTATTTGTCTTTTGATTTCAATAGAGCGACAGTGCGTACAAGAGCAGATGACAGAAACTAGCTGCATGGAAGATACATACTTGTTGTATTCTTTTGATGCCTACTCCTCCCTTCGAGAGAAGATCCTGAGAAATGTAGCTGCATATAGCAACTATTGTTATGTTTAGAGGATGGGACACCAAAGATAATATAATCATGGGGATTTTAATATGGGCAAGGCTGAGCAGATGTCACTCTTGTCATTTTCGATCATTTTCCTCTGAGGACATGATCACACCAGCCAATTAGGATACCTCGCCCTTCAGTATCTACTCGAGCCAAGAAAATGTGTGCATGTGTCAGTTTCCACATGCTGTTTACACACTCCAAAGTGATCCCCAGAAATCTACACACACTCCATACATTTCACCTTGTGGCAGTTACCTTCAGAGAGCTGCCTGAGCAAATGAAAACTATTTTGTCAGAGGCCTGTTACTCTTTAGGTCTATTGTTACAGTGAGGAAACCAACACAAAGAAAGCAGAGATGCGCTAAATGTAAACATGAAATGATACGGATGATCCGAGGTTGCCATGTCAGGGCTGCCTATGCCTCATCCTAGCATGTGCAAACAAGGCCGGAGTCACAAAACAATTTGGAATGCAGACAGGACAAGGACTCTCATTCGTAGAAACATGGATAGAACGGCATTGCACGTCTTGAAAACTATAATCCATGAAGAAATGATGGTGCTGATGAGTGGTGCAGGGAATCCATGGAGGGATGGTGGAAATTGTGTTGAAGGCTTGAAAGAGAAAGTGGTAGAAACAGTCGGCTATTTGTTAGTATACGTGTGCTGTAATGAGTGTGCTAACTTTAGTATGAAAGTCAAATCGGTCAGGTGAATATTTCAAACATCTCCTCAATTTTACCAACAAGCCTTCCTTTGCAGACTGTGTGCACGTGTGCATGCGTGTGTGTGTTTGGGGGGCAACTATAATCTACAAGCAACACATATAACTAGTTTGTGGAAACAGAAGTTTCAATTGTCAAACATCACACCAGGGTTTCACAGTGGAACATGATCAGTTTTAAAATTTGTTTCATTACATACTTGGGCTGAAAGACAAGTTTTGGATCAAATCCAAGTCAGTGAACCCAATGTGATTTTATGCACAAAGAGAGCTCCCTTTTCAGACAGAAGGTCGAGTAGTATTCAATATTCATAACAGTAATTAAACTGTGAATATTGGCAATGTCTCTTGCTGTGTTAATTTTTCATAAATGGTCGGGTCTTGTTTTTTAAAGTCAGCTCTTTCATCTTACAACAAAAACAAATGTCATAGTATAATCATAAATAATTGGTAGAGAAATAATTGACTCTCAAATGCATTGCAATGCTGTTATATTGAATAAGAAAATGATTGCATCCTTCCATGCCACTAATCAAGGAAAAACGTGCATAAATTATAATTAATTTGTGGTTGTTCTGTGTTTGTCAACTTGAAATGTATTTAGCACCACTTACAACTATTTGGTGTCTAATGAGACTCTGCAGCAGGGGTAACTATACAATTTACATTGAGGCTTGCTGCCTGACTATACGAAACAATGTTTTGAAAACAGTACATTGTAACGAGAATGAGGGGAGACGTTGTTTATTTACAATGAAACACAGCTACGGTATGGCCGTACTGACGCCAAAACACAAACAGCGAGCTCAATCGCAAACAGAGTGACGCCTTCACAATCTCGGAAATACGACCACTCAAAGTAACAGAATATTACACGCCACCACTTCTCAACAGCAACAAATACAAATGAAACATTACAATATACTATGTAAGAGTGCTAAAAAAAATACGGTTCTCCTAATCTTTCCGATTTTTTTTTAACCATTTTGTTGGTTGTGTCAGCTCATCAGCAAACTCTGAAGAAGCTTGAAAACAAGCCTGATCATTTCAACGAGGTGTGTTATGCCTTTAATTGGGTGCTTGACTCAATCCATTTTCCTATTGTGTAATTGCTCATTCAGTCTTTTTCTCATTTTGGCCTTGGATCTAATTAAGCTTGTCCCAGGTCAAAAGCAGCCTTAGTGAGGTAAAATACTTTGTTTCTTTGTGAAGCTTAACTGAACGGAGAACATCCTTGCAGGCATTATTGGGGGTCAAACTCTTACTGTGATATCTGAACACAATGAACTCTTGCTGGCCTTGCTCACACCGGGAAACAAGCCGTTCCCTAAGGCCATTCCCATTAACAAAATTGAAAAATCCAACTATTAATGCGTGTCTGTGATTATTTGTGATTGATTTGGCTTGTTTTATTTTTTTCCTACAGTAGTAATTCAAAATGGTCAGATCCCTTGTGATTTTGTTGTTATGACCATACGACTAAGGATGAATGTGAAATATTAGTGTGCCATGTAAGATCATCAGAGGTGATGCAAAAAAGTATTCAATTTCACTTAATTTGTCAGAAAATTATGTATTTACAAATACTGTAAATTGTCGGTGCACCTTCTATATCACATTGTGGGAAGTTTAATATTTTTTTCAACATCTATAATATTGGCCAATCAACACGTGGGTGTTTTTTCTTCAATTTTTGACCAATCCCGTTAAAAATGACTTGCACTCTTTGAAAATGCAATGATAATGGTTGCACAAATATGCTTTTTTGGGTGTCTTCTGAAAAAGAGGTGGTGAATTTGGACGTAAAGCATTTCGTCGTCCTGTGAATATTTCACCATTGCGTTCAAATAAATACATACTGAATACATTTATGAACTAAACTATTAATTCAAGATAGCGCCTTTAGTAATCGTCCTTATCTGTAATTTGTAATTAATTAATCTGACAATGGCACTCCTTCCCTATCACTCATGATGCTGTAGTTTATTGCCGTATACACACACACATCATTAGAAAATTGAAATGTGTGGGAACAGCCTTTTAATGATCAGGAAAGGAAGGTGACACTAGGGTCAGAAAGCATGGTTAATGCTCCTCCATAACACACTCACACACACACACACAGACACATACGCACGTTGTAGAAAAATTATGTGTCTTTAATTAATGGAGAAATCTCATACCACACTTGCTGCATATGCACACGTACATAAACATACCACACATCCAAAATCAAAGTGTGCTGGTTTAATTAGTTTTAATCTTATCTCCAGGATGGACAGCTACTCTGTAGTCTTGGAGGGCGCCTAATTTCATGACAACCATAATCAAAGCATTTACAATTTTTTCCACATTGCAGAGTTCAAGGCTTGACAGTCTGTCTCTGTGCCGCAGCAGAGACGACTGACATCTCTGTCGATTGATTGCACAATCCATGGATCCAAGTGTGCTTGTGACCAAATGAGATAAGGAGATGGTGACTTCTGTGCTTGACTAATAGCTGAGTTAATAAGTGCTTGCTGAATCCAAATAAGAAATACTGAAGTCATGACAAGTGTGAAAATCACTTACACTAACGCCTCTACAAATTAGACTGATTTGCTTAAAACGGCAGGTCTGAATATTATGATAGGGAGAGCCAAGTATTGCCTGGTGCATAATATATTTGCTGACAGTAATCTGATTTTCTCTTCTGTTTGAGCTGATGTGACGTATTCCAGTGGTAGGAGGATGAAAGGAATAACAACTCTGATTTAAGCTGCCAAACTGGCACATTTTGAGTGTGTATCTATGTCTCGGCTTTGGTCACTTTCCAAAATACGGAGGGAGATCATATCTGGCTTGAGGCAACGGCCATTTTACATCCTCCTCCATCTCCTCCTTTCCAATCCCTGACTTTGTTTTTCTTTCTCTTTCCTAACATTTTGAGGGCCAGTTAACAGCTCCAATGGCTGTGTAATCTATGCACTTATTTGCAAGAGTGACACTTCAGGAAAGAAAAGCAGCTTACGAACATATGCGAGTATATATCGACGCTTGCAGCTCATCGTCGATGGTCTGTCAGGTTTGATAATAACTTGGGGCCTGGAGGTGCAGTGGCCCCGAATACTTTGTCACAGTCTTGCAACTCTGCAAACCTCATCGCCAGCAAAGCACTGCTGCCTTCGCTGATAATGAGCTCAGTGTCCTCACAGACACTCTAGTGTGGACGGGTGCCAGATTCCCATGAGGTGTTGAGCAACACATGACATCGACAAAACTCGAGCTTAGTTCCTGAGCACACATTGCCAATAAGTAATAAACAGGCATTCACTTCAATGTGATTAAATGAAAATAATGATGCCCAACGGGTAGACTTGACGCCACACAGACATCGAATTAGCACATCAAAGAATGAGACAGATAGAGGACATTTCAACGGAAAAGTCAACTGGGTTATTAGCAAAGTTTTCATGGTGGGTCGGTGATAACACAAATTACGAAAATTGCTGCCAAACTATTGAATATATAGCAGAGCAAAATCCATAGCCATTAATATGCATCCATTAGTCTTGCATGGCCAAGCTTCAAAAAGACACATTTCCCCCATAAATGTGCTGTTTCAAAACCCAATGTGACAGGCAGACATATTTAGATAATAGTTTCGACAAAGCCATTAGCGTTTGAAAGCTCTTCTGTCTTTGCCAAGTGCCAACATCTGTTCTTCAGCTCAGGCGGCTTCGGCCAACGCTATAAAACGCCCACCCTTTCTCCTGCCTCTCAATGGGTAGCTGTGCACTTATCGGGGTGTGGAGTCAAGTGATACGTGAGGCAGGGATAACTGACTGCCCTTCAAATTTTTGTCTGTCCATGCAGTACAATCAGTGTTGCTCATCTTGACTGATTAGGGTCTTATAAAGACATTATCTTGTTCATATATCTTCCAGATGATTATGATAATCACTAATCCTCAAATTCATCGTAATCTCACAATCAAGAATACACAGTGCTGACATACTCTGGCAGGCTTGTTTGAGTATGCTGATACTCAGCATTAAAACATACATTCAGGAGTACTGTAAAAGAGATATGAACAGTACAGCGGCTCAGAAGATGAATGAATGAATGTTTTCAAAGGGGCATTAGCTGTTTTATAGGATAGTACTCATCATGGGGGGTAATACGTCACAGTCACCTTTTCACATTCATTTCTCATCTGATGCTGATATTCTCTCTTGTCCCCAGGGGAGATCTGTGCGTTCAACATCCATGGGTTGGAGGCTCCATTCAAGGCAGTGGTGCTGAACGGTACATCCGGGGAGGGCCAACTGAGGGCTCGTTCCCTGGTGGACTGCGAACGGCAGAAGGAGTACACCTTCATCGTTCAAGCTCATGACTGTGGTTCAGGCCCAGGGGGCACAGAGGGCAAGAAGTCCCACAAGTAAGTAAAAGAGTTGAGAGTAATGTATGGTTTACATGGAGATCATTTTAACAGCTCTGCCTCGACTTTTACATAGATTTTTAGACAGGCACACACTCAGCATTTAATAGATTACCGTACAAAAGGAACATTGAGGCTACACTCTGGTATATCTGTCATTGTTTATTTTATTACATTTTTAATGTATGGTCGGTATTAATGTAATTCGCTAACGTGACTCATACTGGCCGTAGGGGTTTATTTCCTGGAGTGAATGCGAGTGTCATTTATACACTGTAGTATGCGTTGTGAGACTTGCAATCAGACCAGGCACACTGTGACCCTGAAAACAATAAGCAGTATAAATAATGATAAGCAAAGAAAATGTAATCTAATGATTTCTATATTAAATATACTGGATATCCTTAGTAGGTCGGATTTGTGCACACATTTCAAAAATCTTAAACAAATGTTCAGAATATTGTGATGCGTAACAATCAAGGCCAGACAATACACAGGTTGCGTCATATCCACCTTTTTTTTTATGTGCTAATAGCAAATTGTATGAACACTCAGTGTTCCAGTAAATGAAATGTCACTGTGATGCCCTTTGTGCTTTTTCTACACTAATTAATTTGCAAAAGTACTCACAATATAAATGGGAAAACAAAATCTACAGCCATTATTTAGTCAATCCCATTCTCTCTCTCATAAATAATGGGGCAAAGATTAAGATAATGTAGATGAATGTATACATGCCTAAAAACAAAGTTTCAAAATTGATTAAAGCTTGCTCTCAGACTCCTTCAACTTGGACAAAATATAAGAAAGAAAGAAATGAGTGAAAGAGAAAAGAAGAGCCACTACTTTCTGAAAGTTTTAAAATGACTGAGTATTTAGTTCTTTGCAATGGTGTGACGTTCCAAGGCTTCATATTTTCACATCTTGGTCACTAAAATATTAAACACGTTTCCTCAATCAATTGGAAAAAATACAGCCAGTAGTTTGATTTGTGTGTGCGTGCATGTGTGTGTGTGAAATGTTATGGGGAGAATTCCGTTTGACTGAAAGATTTTCTTTTTTGATTCAGACAGCTTTGTGAGGAAGTTTGCGAATCTTTGACATCAATCTGGGGAGTGTTCTTATGATGTTGTCTATTGTTGTCTTCTCTGGCAAATATTCACTTTGTTCAAAAGGTGGACAACAGAAATGAAGTAATGTCCACTTTGAGGGACAAGTGGGCTGAAGACCACCTTACGATTTGAAATTTTCCTCAATCCTTTTTTGCTCTACTTGCCACGTGTCTGCTGCTCTACGTCTCTTTCCCTTTGTTCTTCTTTGTGGCTGGATACAGCTGTCTGAGTCTGTCCTCCATCGCTGTCTCTGCCATAGTTGCCAATACATTAATATTTAATATGACCACCTCCGTGATAACAAAGGACTACTCCCTCCTTCTTGTGTGGTCTATATACATTTATCTCATGGTGTGGCTGACAAAAATATTTGTAGCGTTTCCCCTCTTAAATGCAATGATACAATTTGATCGCTTGTGTCTAGCACATGCCATCCCACTAACACAGGATTCTCAAGAACCCATAAGGCAGACACGTCCAGGTTTGTTTCTTGACGGCTGCTGTCCTCCATATTTAAGATGTCTCCGTCCGCTAACACACCTGATACAAACACTCAGCTCAACAGCTTACCCTTAAAAAGCTTAATAATGATCTTAAAAAATGTGTTGAATCAGGGAGACATGCAAAACATGCAAGACAGTTGCTCCCGAGAACCGGGTTTGGACACCACCCCGCCATAACGGGATAGAACTGGGTTAGTTCTTCTCAGCAAATGTGCAGGAGACAGTCTTATCCCAAATAAATTCAATATAACAATCATGATCATCGGTGACACTTGCTGGCCAATCCATCTGCCAGAGAGGCTAATTAGCCCACCTAGCAATTATCTGAAGGGCAATTATGGAGTCATGCATGTACACTCCCAGATACTTTCAGTATCAATTCATCAATTTTCTGAACTGCTTATCCTCACGAGGGTCACGAGTATGCTGGAGCCTATCCCATCTGATTTTGGGACCCTCTAGATTGGTTCCCAGGCAATCACTTTCAGACTATCATTATTCTAAAAATATTGTAGTAAACTGGAAAACAGCAGTGGTAGAAATGCACTAAAGACGTGGTCGGAAATACGAAAAACATTGACAGAGTACGACTACATCACGCATGTCATTTCATAGTGGAGATGTCACCAATATTACAGAATTACTTTGTATTTGAAGCCGTGTCCCACTAGATGCCACTGTATTTATTACAGAGTTGATTTGACTCACAATCCTTCCACCACAGCCTTTATTAACCTAAAATTGGAATAACGGCAATTTTTAATATTCTGTCTGTCTTTGTATAATCTATATCGTTACATGTTTTGGTTGATTAGGTTCCTCGTTTGTTATGCAACTCCATGTTATGCCTCTTTGAGGGCACTTTGTTAAATTGCTGAATTCAAAAGCAGTGATATTTTAACATAAGCCGTCATGATAAATTTGGCTGGGAAGCTCCACTCCTGCAAAACTATTGGGAACTTAATTATCGTTATAGAATCTCTGACAATAATTTAAATGGAACCTCATTCTGTCAAAACTTGTTAGTTGAAGTGATAACTATTTATCAACAATAAAATACCTCATGCATAAGCATGTTTATTGTCAAGCAATGCAATGTAATAGCAAGATTTGGTCTTTGTGTTTTAATTATGAATATGGGCCTGCAGGAAGTGAGCCATCTGTATTGTGCTTCTTCTCATTAGACACACAAAGTGACATCAGTTTCATTGTCACATTTAAAATGCAATTGCATATTGCAATAGATCAGCAGATGTTTGAAAATGTTCAACGATGTGGGGAAGACATATGTAAATGCAAAAAAAAAACCCCAAAAGTTCTTACCGCTGTAAGATTTTTTTTTTTCCCAGGAGGAGGTTTAGTAAGATGTTTTCACAAGTGAAAGAATAACACACACTGAGCTGTAGATTGGAAAAAGAGGTACCAGAGAACTGAATTTTTCAGGGAGGATTTAGACTATTGGACCGAATGACATTTAAAAAAAAAAATCTCAATACCTATACTTATCCCTCAATTTAAACATTCTTCTTCATTGCACCATGTTTCCTGCATAAGAAGATGAATTGTGTGCTCAAGCCCAAGACAACCTGAGTTAACTGGAACTGTAAATACAGTATGTCAAAACAAATAAAAATACGTAGACATCAGGTCAAAGTGGATTGAACAAGAACAACATTTGTTCAAGGAGCTGAAATACTAAAGGTGGGAGGTGTGGCAGAGGGCTTTGCTTTTGCATCCTGTAGACTGCACTGCCAACCTTATTGGAGCTGAAGCAAGGATAACTTCAGAGTGCTTCCTGCACATATTCCAAACCATGCATCACATTTAATGCCAATTATGTTCCTCATTATCTGGTACACAAGAGTGCAACACAAAACTTGACTTTGACACTGACATCATTGACATTACGTTCAAGACTTCAACCACAAACTATCAAATACATCTTTTATTCCATCTGTCAAAAGATAGAATAAAATTGCTAGTCTTTATACAATGCGCCCACAACCTGCCAGTTCCTATAACTATCATACTGTATAGTCAGCATTGCTTTATATGTATATCATATATATTCGTGTGCTGGCTTTAGCGTAAGAATAAAACGAATTTCTAGTAACAATTCCCGTACACACTAATGTGATATCAATCAAATAGATGTGAAATTAGAAAATGTTTAACTAGGGATGTCATCAAGTAGTCTAATTAAATATTGAATGACCTACTTGAGTATTCTCATTGCAACTTTTTTTTTTTTTAAATAAAATTATCATTCACAGGCAACTGATGATGTGTCGTGCATGTGTATACAGCAGAATGAAAACCATGCTCAGTCTTTCAACCGTGTTATCCTTTGCTGGCCTGGATTATAGTTGCTCATGTTTGTTGAGATATTTATGACTTATTATAACAGTTAATTTACTTGCGCTGCCTCAATGACAATTCCATTTTGTTACTTGAAATATGTATCATCCTCAGCCTCCAAGTACATCATTCTTGCTCTTGCCTTGCAAAGTTGATGTTAACAAGTTCAAAAATTGATTTTTTGATCTTCTCTTTTCTGCTAGGTGTGGCTAAAAAAGATAAAAGCTCTACGAAAGCATTTTATTTTTTATTTTGCTGGCTTGCAGTAAACAATCACACATTTTCATATACATTGTTCTTATAAAAGCACTTGGTACCCAAAGCAATCAATGCCCAAGCTTCCATTATTTAGCACATTTATTTAAGTGCAATGCCAACGACGGTGACAGCTCACAAATAAGGATTTGAGTGAATATTGCTCTGTATTAATCTTTTTGTCTTCCGTTTCTGCTGCTTTCGGGACTAATCCAAGATTCAAGATGTTTTGCTATCAGTGAAAATGAAACGGTAGTACTGGGCTATGGTCAAAGTAAAAATATATATTTTTTTACTTTCACCATAGCTCAGTACTACCGTTTTATTTTTACTGATAGCAAAACATCTTGTATAATCCACCAGTCGTGACAAAAAAAAAGAAGCTTTTTTTTTCAAAATATAGGGTTCTATTTTCATAGATAGGATGTGTACTCTGCGTAAAAAACGTTCTTAGTATTTTGGTGGACCAAGGGCATTTTCTTTTCTCCGTACACTAATTTTCCTCTTCCATTAGCCGGCAAACAAGCTGTGATGGTGCAAACACCCATTTCTACCTGCACATGTCGACGAAAATACAAAAAGAAAGAAAACTTCACCCAGTTCAACCAAGCCACACTTTCGCCGGGCACCATAATAGGGGCGCACTGCATTCTTTGTGAACAACTCATCTAAGCAGTTAAGTTAAAATCCATTTCCTTCATCTGTTGTTTGCAGGGCGGTGGTCCATATTCAAGTCAACGATGTCAATGAATTTGCTCCAGTGTTCCGGCAGCCCGAGTATCAAGCTGCAGTGACAGAAGGCAAGATTTATGACAGCATCCTCCAAGTGGAAGCCACAGATCAGGACTGTTCCCCTCAATACAGCCAAATTTGTAACTACCAGATTACTACAACTAACACACCCTTCGCTATAGACCGCAATGGTAAGTTGTCATCAGAATAATATCACATCTGCTGTTTTGTAACTTTAATGTTCACTCAAAAGACAAATTTATGGACAATATTTGAGAGTAAAGAAATCGTCCTTTTGCGAACATTGTAAAAGTCTCTGACATTTCACATCAGCTTATGAAAAATGGGAGCATAAAATATTGAAATAATATTCATATGATCCTTTATGACACTTAAAATATGTAATATAGCCAAAACATAGTCAGTAAATAAATACTTATTGTGTTTTGATTTTGTTTACAGTAATCAAAATGTCATTCTCCAGAAAAGACCCCTACAAAGAATTTATATTTACTGGTGATTTAACATAAAAGAACATTAAAGTATAACTGCCAATAGATTGCTAAGTACAAAGAAACTCTTCTTGGAAAATAACCTTTTTAGTGTAGTACTTATATTTGTGTATTTTCAGTCTTTATTGCAAGTTACTAAGTGTTGCCGTCTTTGTTGTGGTGGTGTAATAAAATGTGTGAAGGTTTGAGTCAGGGTTCATATTGAGCTGTTAATGATGCAGGAGGAGGCTCTTTTTTTCTCCATTTTAGGAGGCCTTGTTCAGCCACTGACTGCTTAGGAAAGCCTCTCAGAGCTCTTGAACTCAAAAGCACTTCAGTGAAAAAAGAAAGAGGATGGAGGGCGGAGGCAGTGTAGTAGCAGTGAGTGCCAAAGAAATCAACACTGACCTTTAGCAGGGGATGAATACAAATAGGTCTGAAAAATGCCCCCTTGTATTCTTTTCTTTTCCTTCTGTCTATAGGGTTCAAAGCAAAACAAGGAATTGATTCTACTAGTGCGTGACATGACACACCCGATCATTTGTTTCACAAATCCATGAAGGAAAGAGTGGATAGGAACAGTTTGCAAAAGGCCAAAGGCTGAAAATCCAGGAGGTGATTGGAATATATTTCCATTGTTACCACGCCTTGGAGTGGCTCATCATATCAATGAGAAGACTTCACATTTTAGAATATACACTGCAGTCACTCTGCTTCTCCTCTGTTGTGGTTGATGGTCGAGTTTTGTATACCATATTTTCCGGACTATAAGGCGCACCTAAAAACGTAAGATTTTCTCAAAGGCCGACAGTGCTCCTTATAGTCCGGTGTGCCTTATATATGGACCAAATTCCTAAATTTAAACTGGCCCAAAGCATTGTGTCATGAAATCAATCATAAGTGGCCCGCTGCAGACTATGAATCATGACTCAAAAAGACTATGGCTCATTATTTTTGTGATTATAAAATAATTTGTTGCGTCTGAAGTTGAAATAAAAAAGAAAATGGAGAATGATTTGATTTGGATTAAAAATCTGACATGATGCATTAATGGTGCGCTTTATAGTCCGGTGCGCCTTATATAAGGACAACGTTTTAAAATGGGTCGTTCATTGAAGGTGCGCCTTATCGTCCGGTGCGCCTTATAGTCCGGAAAATACGGTATATGTCCCAATGATCATATTTTGTTTTTGGACTTCTGTGCTCCACACCGATTTTCCATGACGAACATTCAAGCCAAATCTATGGTGTAGGAGGAGTTTGGTGAGGCTATGGAGAATAATTTCTGGATAGTTTCAAGGAAATTTTAGTCTATCCATTTAACGTCTGAGGAGCAGGAAGCAGTGCACCATCAGAACTTTGTTAATTGAAGATGCATTGACTACAGGTCAGGTGAATGTTTCAAACACCTCCTCAATTTCACAAACAAGACTTTCTTTGCAGTGTGCGTGTGTGCGTGTTGAGAGAGCGAAGGAGCACGAGAAAAAAAAGTAGTAATTTACTGGATGGCCACCCTTTCTTGTACTCACAACAAGCACTAACTATTGACATGGATTAGTTGCTGTTGTAATTGAAAGAGGTTGGCTGACATCCTCCATCTTGCTGAATATATGTGATCTAGTCCAGTTGTAGGGGGTTGGGACATTGTATGTACCCCTACGGTATAATCCCTCCTTTCAAAGATCTCCAGTAATGTCTTAGGGTCATTTTATTAGTGTTTCAGTTGTGTATTTAGCGTTTGGCTTTCTTGAACCATTGAACTAGGGTAGAGCAGGAATTTTTCATTTTTGTCTATATTTCAAAATATAATAGAACAGACTATTTTTTTTACGAGTATTGATCTGCATGGGGGATTTTTGCTTTTGCAGACGTTTTGTGGATTCTTTAGAGGTCATACGTAGGTGATACTCTAAAACTGTCTATTTAAATATGCATTGTCGTTCTAACATTTCTGTGAGCAAGAGAAATGAAGCATGCACCACGCACCGACACTCACAAAACAACATGGGAGTAACCTACTGTAGAGTCATCCAGTCCACCAATATGATGGTAAACCAAGGTGGAAGAGAGATTTCAAGCAATACTCTTCTCATTGCAATTGCAACAATGTATCCAAAATGGATATAATTTTAGCACAAAATAATTATGCATTGATGCCATGAATTATAATAGGAATGATATTTCAAAATAGAGTAGGCTTCAAATTAAATCTGAAGTTCGACATTTCATATGACACTCTCCCAATCCTTTTCTGGACCATCCAGCTTAAGCAGGGGGACACATCTGGAATTCCAGGATTTGAGTCCCTGGCGACGTAGTAGATGGTAGTCTTTGTTACTTTGGTCCCAGCTCTCTGCAGGTCATTCACTAGGTCCCCCCCGTGTGGTTCTGGGATTCTTACTCGCCATTCTTGTGATCATTTTGACCCCACAGGGTGAGCTCGTGCGTGGAGCCCCAGATCGAGGCCATTATTGACCAAATATTTATTTTCCACCACAATTTGCAAATAAAATCTTGTGATTTTCTGGATTTTTTTTCTTTTTGTCTCTTATAGATGAAGTGTACTTATGATGAAAATTAGAGCCATCTCTCATCTTGTAAGTGGGAGAACTTGCAAAATTGGTGACTGACTAAATATATTTTTTTGCCCCACTGTATATGTACTTATATTATACTATACTACTATGTTATATTATAAATTATATGTGTACTTAATGAGTTCGAACTGACTGACAATGGGTCTTAAGATCACAAAAAGTAACCAAGCCCTCACAGCCTGATAATTTTCTTCTGTTCAGATTTACAAAGTGATACAAAGAAGGAATCACTTTTTACATTCAGCATCCTCAATCTGTAAAATACTAATTTATATTTCCTGTGCATCATCCAAGGTTGTGTTTTCTAATGCATCATTCATCTGCTGTCTCTATCTATTTTGTGTGTTCCATTTCATAATGGATTTGCTGGTGACCTTTCTGTGACCAGGTAACATCCGAAACACAGAGAAGCTGATCTATGACCGGAAGCAGCAATACGAGATACATGTGACGGCTTGGGACTGTGGTCAGAAGAGAGCCTTGCACAGCATCCCTGTGCGAATTGACGTCAAGCCTGTCTGCAAACCCGGTTGGCAGGGTAAGATGTCTTTTTACCTCTCGTTTGTGCACAAGAATTGTAGGCGTTTGAATGTTCAGAATTGCAGATGCCTTTGTTCATTTGAGGTCGATGCCTTTCAGTGCAAGCTTGTTTGTGTGTTTTAGAACTATAGGAAGAAGGGTGGCACAAAAAGAAGAGCTGTTTAGGCTTTTTTTTATCCTTGCAGCAACACAGATGTGATTATTTACATTATTTGTGTTTCTCCGCTTGCTGAAGTAAACATGGTTCTATTTTCTCAGTTTCTAATCCCTTTGCTGTCTTCCACATTTCAGTTTTTCCTCTGCCAGACCCAAAAAGCCTCTTCTCTTGATTTCTCTCCATTCTTCCCTAAAGAATTGTCTTGTCAAGTTTCTTTTCTGTGATCAACAGCACTTTAGAAAGTGCACCCTGACACAGTCAAGATGGCTCTTTGTACATCAGAGAGCTGTCATGACAGCTCTAACAAGAGTAATGCAAAGTGTCTGTACGCACAATAACTGTAGATTCAATGGAACAGCAGAACGGGAAATGAGAGAGCGAGAGAGGGACAGAGAGAGAGAGAGATGCTTTTGCAACCATGTGCAATCATTGTTTCTCTATCAATGACTGACTGATGCATGGGATTTCTTATTATCAAGGCATTTATGGCCACCCAATGTTTACCTGTGGAAAATAAAGGCCCTAGTACACAGCGGGTGGCTCTCTCTTTCAGCTTGGCAATCGGGCTTCTCAACGCGAGCGTCAGCACATGAATTGGTGTCTGGAATGATTCAATGAGAAAATCGGGGACTAACATTTAAAGATCTTTCTGGCACACCCCGCTCCTTAATTATTTGTTCAGTACATTTTGCTGTGCACTATAAGCTGCAGAATACTAGGCTTTGATTTTATTTTATTTTTTAAAGAAGAGAGAAGAGAAATCAGGTCACAGAATCAAACAGCAATTTGCAAGAGAAAACAAACAAGAAAAGAACACAATGAATTGTTCCCTTATTTGCTGTCAGTTTCAGTGTGAACATGTAATTGGTCCCCGCCTTAGTGACAACACTGGGCACCATACTGTGATGTGCATCTATTGCTGTATTTAATGCCAAAGGGTGAAGAAACTTAACAAGGATAGTACAAATTGGAAACAAACACTTCAAACTAAAGAATGCAATAATGCAGACACTCGTGAAACTCAGCATTCTACAGAAATAAACATGTGGACACAGCAAACATCTATTGCCATCAAAATAATGGAAAAAAATCATCTGAGAATGTGGGAGAGCTGGGTGTGAGGGTAGACGCTCAGTGTCAAACCACAACACGGAATGTCTTACAAAAATAAATGCTAATATGACGCAGCCAAGTCTCTTCACAATGACTCTCAATCTAATGACAGTGACAATCCTTTCAACATCTGTGTGCTTTTTTTCATTTGGGGATTGTCAGATATACAAACATAGACACAGTTTCCCTAGATGAAAGGGCATTTGTCCCTTTGAGCCATGGTTGGCAGGAGGGATAAATGGAGAGGGAGAAGAAAATGTCACCGCCACAGATCAGGGGATTTTTAATAGGCCTTGGGGCTGTAGCATTAGAAAAGCAGTGCTTGCAGTATTCTGTCAAAATGTCTGAGGCTCTCTTTTTCATTTTCCATTTCATAACATGAGAAAATGAGATTTATTGTCAAATGTGAAATCATAATTGCAGACTGACTGAGCTGACCTTTTTTTAACTTGACATACTATGCTTTTGACAATTTGGCCCTAACCTCAGCAACAAGGTTCATGTTTTTGGTAGAATCTCAGGCTTTGGCTTTTTTGATTTTGATTGTGCATTCTCTCTTGCTCCCACTGTACAAAATTAGATCAGAAGCTCTTCATTGTCCCTTAAATGGAAATGAATGTTGCAGAAGGAGCACATAGAGGGCAAGGCACACAAAAACAAGATAACAAACGACATAATTTAAAAATCCTAAACCCAGACTAAATGAATGAACGAAAGAACGAACGAACGAAGGAATAAATGGAAACATTATACTTGTACACGATTGCTAAACACGTTCACTTCAGAGCAAATATCATAAAACTATTAATAATAATTTCATTCTTCATCAGCTATTGCAAAAAAATGAACCAAGTAGATGTGCAAGAACATGAGCAACCTAAAAACTAGTTGTCATTTAGTAAATTTCCCCCTTGGATAAATGAAACCAGGCACTCTAAACCAACAGTGTGAGAGCAAAAACCTCAAACTCAAGGGATTTCAGCTAATTGATATTCATAATATAATACCAACTCAGTAGTTCGTAAGACCAAATGTAATGTTCTCATCAGCGTATTCTGTCAACGTCAGCCACGATAGTGATGGGAGTTCTTACAAAGTGATGGGAATTCTCACAAAGGGAATTGGATTCTGACCCTTGCTAATGTCTTTGAGCTTTGGGGAAAAGGTGCATGACGACCTAAGAAGTAGAGAGCCAAGACCCTGCGGCAGACATGCTGGGGGGGATTACAGAGTATATCCCAACAAGCTGTGGATTCCCCCTGGATATCCCCTGAGGTGATAGAAAACATGCCAAGTGGTCCATTTAGTCTTCTGCCATCTTGAGCAAAATGGGAAGAAAAAGACACCATTGCCAATGTGAAATTTATCCGGTTGCACCCAGTCACGTTCTTCGTATACTTACACGCCTTGAATTAGATGAATGTTGCTCCTCAAGATGGAGAAAATAAAGATGCAACCCTGCTTCTTTCAATTTTTGTACTGCTATTCCACTTATTGTATAACGAATTTAGTACCTGATGTCACAGACATAAGTTCACTCCTCTTAGTCACGGCGCTATCAGTCTAGATAGTTTGTTTGTGTGTTTTTAAACTTTAAATTATATATATTTTTTTCCATTTTATAACAGAACTGAAGGACTTTCTGAGCTTTCTTTTAAACAGATATTTTCTATTTGATCCTCATAATTAGGGATTTCAGTTGCGGGTTGGATTTGACGATTCAAGGGGCCAGATTAGATCCACGGGCCAGTAGTTAATAATAAACTACTCTCCAGCTCACCCACAACCATAGCGAGGATAAGCTGCATCGAAAATGGACGGTTGAATAAAATTTATTTTTGAATGGCCTAAATGAGCTCCATCTCATCTCCCTGTGGCAAAATATGCACCAGTTTACCTGAAAACAAACATGACTACTACCACACACATTATTCATTGCTCACACAATTTGTCACTGTCACACGTTATTGTTTTCATCCGCTGCCTCTATATCTACCGACAGCTGTACAATTCTTTATCATATACTCTTTTGACCTTCCTTGTCATGAGAAGTGTATATTACCGGCTTCAGAAGACTGATAATTATTCATCTTGATTTAACCTATGTATGAAATAATTGACATACTACACTTCCTTTGGACACTACTGATGTTTTTATTCGTAAAATGTAAGGTTTTTCCAGGTCAGGATGATTGAAAAAAATGTACACATTTCTTTCCACAATTTATAATGATTTGGTACTATACAGAGTACTTACAGGATCCGAAGCCTAATAATAGATTGAGCTTTGCATGTATGATTAGTACTTCAACACTCGATACATAGTTTGTGTCTTGGCAAGTAGTCACACCCCACATTTTTAAACAATACAGATGTTTCTTCAAAGCTCTTAATATTTCCACAAAATATTTGACTGTTTTTGAGCTCTAGGTCTTTAATGTTAGCAGGGCTTTGTTTTTTGTTATCAATAATTATATACGTATGATAACAGCAAGGAAATCAATGCACAAAAATAGACAAGGCCAAATAAAAGCTACTTTTAAAGGTCAATGTGATCACTACGATAAATAAGAATTGAAAATGTCACAGTTTGAGGTTCCTGCCCTCAAATAATAAATCAATCAACTATCTCTTGGCACGTATGTTGAGAGAAACCTTTTATGTGTTCACAATAAATAATAAAAATCAGCAATATATAAACATTAAAGATAGAGATATAAACTGATGACTATACCGAGGTGTTTGTTTTCATAACATATGCTGTACAGCAATTGCCTTTTACAAATAAAATGACCTTTACATTCGACATATGAAAATATATATCAAACAACAACAATTTAAAAGAGCATTAAACGAATCCTTGACTAAAAGGTAAGATCAAGCACATAAAAGTAGCACACACTCAAGCTTTAATGATTGCTTCCACAGAGAATAAGTAGTACATCTGCACTCAGCACCACAGGACTGTTTTTATGCCTGCCTTGCTTCCTATTCACATAGAAAAGAATTTTGGGGCTTGCTTTGCGAATTTTATGAAGTCTACTGCAGGCACACACCCAACACAGCAGAAAGCAAAATGCATTCTTTTAGCCCATGCTGAGGTTCACCACACATAAAGGATACATAATAGCCCACTGCTATCTCGTTGAAACATCAATACCATATACGGGTACAGTATTGTTGTCTATAAAACGCAATACTGTCTCAGATCAATAGAAGCATTTTAGAAAGTATTTAAAAATATATATATAGTATTGCTGTTACTGCCCCAAAGTTATTTCCAGATGTAAAAATCCACAAATAAAATGCGTTCACACCAACCTTTTGCTAAGTTTCACAAGTTTCTTTTGCTATGCCCACTATCTCAATACTCTGTGCTGACAGGATCTGTAAGAATTGCCATCTTGGAAATCCAAATGTTCCTGATGCGCGATTGATGAAAAAAGTAAATTGTGATGGCATCTACGTAAAGTAAGCTTATCTATCAGCCACACCAATATAATAACAACCATCGGTCAGTCTTGTTCATTTTAACGTCAGGTGCCATTAAATGTGTATCAAGAAACAAGGGTGGTCTCATATTTTTATCATTGGTTGTATATGAGACATCCGCCTCACAATTGAGTGGTTCGCAATAAAAACCTGGGATTTGTCTGGGTATTCTGACTTCCTTCCACCTTAGAAAAATATGCGTAGTAGGTAAAATGACAGAAAGGATTCATAATTGTGAAAAAGTACACAAAAAGTTCATTTACACAGTATGTGCCCTTGGAATGACTGGCGACTAGTTCAAGATATAACCTGTCTCTCACCCAAAAGAAGCGGTTACGGGTTCTGGTTCACCTGCAAAACTTATGAGGACAAGTGGTGTAGAAACTGGTTGAAAATTTGTACGACAGCTTTGCTTTCATCACACCTCCTGACAAGCTCACAAGTGCAAATGCTTGAGCATCCCTCAGCAATCACAGTCTGCAAGTGGTAAATCAAGTGCAAGACAGGTGCAGCCAGTGTATGAGTTACAGAGGAGAGTGTTTGAGGTAGTGAAAACATGACAGATTCAACAGACTGGTGAGCAAAACACATCTCTCTTCCTTTCTGTAGTCAGCATTGTGTGATGCTCCCCTATCAGCTTGCAAGGGATCATTCTAATGCTCTGCATAAATAGGTGAATGAGTGGGTACAATGAAAGTTGGATGGTAATTCATTTAGGCACGTTCAAGTTAGAAAAATGGGAGGTTTCAGGTAGAGGTGTAAAAATTGACTGATTAATCAATAAGTAATCGATTATCAAATTAATTGACATCTATTTTAACAATTGAGTAATCGTTCAGAGCCATTGTTTTACTTAAAATTGTCCAAATCATCTAATTTCAGTCATTCATAAAAACAGGCTGATTTAGCTTGTGTGTCAAAATAAGATATCGGCTTTTACATTTGAAAGAAAAAAAAAACAAGCAGTAACTGAATTTGTTTCAAACTGCTTCAGTCCCTCAGTGTGATATTCCCTAGATGTTTTTTTTAACAATTCTAAATAAACATTTCTAACAATTATAAATGATCAATTAAATAATCAACAAAAATGTTTTTAATACACTTGAACGCAAAATTATTTGTCTCCTGCAGAAAAAGATTCACATCTAAGAGGTAAAAACACACCTAATTGGGAACGATAACAGAAGGAGCACTCAATTTACTACTTAGCATCATATTTTTATACTTTGTTATTCTAACTCCAACTCTCTAGGCTGGAATAAACGAGTTGACTACGAGCCCGGAACAGGAAGCAAACCGCTGTTTCCTCAAATGCATCTGGAGACATGTGGTGGGCTGCTATCTTCTGCGAGAACTACAGTTGAGCTGCTGACCAATCACATTGGAAAGGGATGTGACCGTGAGACCTACTCTGAGAAGTCCCTACAAAAACTATGTGGTTGGTTCTACAGTTTGTCCTTGGTCATAAATTACATAGTCCAATTGGGCTTTGACAGTGTGGCTTTTAAAAAAATATTTTTTTTCTCTTCAACCTGTATTTTGATGACTTCCAGCCACTTTTCCTCCTTAAATTTTGAATTACGTAACCTCGCAGATGGTTGACTTGAAAGGTGACAATATAATTGTGGAATGTTAATGCCAGGGTTCATGAAATGAACTTTCATTCTGTGAATTGGATCAAGCTAATCCACCAGATAGATTGAATTTATGTTATGGTGCCAAAAGTGCAAGGTTTTTCTTTCATCACCATTTTGTTGATTAATTAGTTTGTTACATGGCAGGGTTACATAAAAGCAACTCAACCAATTTGAATGAAGATCTGGGGGAGTGTGGCACATGGGTCAAGGAAGTATTGTGGAAAAAAAAGATTGCTGTCTATAGTAATGGCTACCCAATTTGCAGTGTCTGCACACATTTTGCTTAGTGAACCACTTCTTCAACAAAATAACTTAAATTTGATTGAAAAACTGTCACCCCCGTGATACCTGCCACTGAAGATGTTGCCAAACTTTCTAGCTAGGAAACCAGTTTTGCTGATCCAATAATTCATGGGGTGCTACCATGATATCTAACTAAGATATTTCAAAATTAGCTATTTCCACTTAATCTAACAACCTCTGCATTGCTTTTACTGGCTAGCCAGTGCATGCATGATTTATCACTACGGAGTCCTTTGCAGATATCGCATAATAATTATGTGATAGCAAGAAAAACTGATTTTAATTGCCTTTTTAAGGCCTAATCAATTTCATATTACGTCCAACAACAGCAGGGAAAAGGCTGCAGCTACGTGCTGGGAAAGTCAATGTATATTTATTTATTGAAGGAATCTAATTACGTAATAGAGCGAGAATGTTGAGGCTGTCTCGTGTACGGCCTGAAGAAACATGGCGCAGGAGAGAGGAAACATCAAATACGATGCACGAAAAATGTTTTATCATAAGCAGGAATTGTCAGGTCTGCATTGTAATCTTCATTTAGCACAGTTTTGTGGCGTGTTTTTATCTGAAGATACGGCACGAAATGTATGTCAAGGTGACATACGGGACAAAGACTTCCCAGGACTCAATTCGTTGAAATTATTTGATTATGAATGTCAGGGACGATCAAGTTGCTTTTCGAGGGAAGATTAGAATGGGGTATGACTCAATACAATGATGATGAGTACTTAGGAAGACTTAAAAAGGTCAAGTAACAAAAGTAAACAATTTATGTGATTGGGTGCTTCAGTTCGTCCTTGCTGCATGTCTTTTGTGTAACTCATGAACAGACGGCAGCCACCTCATTTTACAATGTTTGACTCACATCTCTCCTCTGGAAAGTCAATTTCATTTGCCATGAATCAATAGTCACAGTCTATCAATTCTGGACCATTGATTATGTATTAAGCCGTGCCATCTGCTTTACGCAGTAAAGTAATCATAGCCAAGGTTGGAGCAATCAATGACACATCTACTGTGATTGTTTATGACACTTCTCTTTAATTTTTCTGTCAAATCCTTCTGTTCCAACGGCAATGACTCTAGGAGCCTCATCAGGCAGCACTGATCTTCTGCCTGCCCCCTCCGCTACCACGAACTGGACAGCTTCTCTGATGACAGACAGTGGGAGAGACAGTGACTTAATTTTTAGGTTTGATGGTCACCAGGCAGCTAAAATACCAGACTTGGTGGTGCCCCAGAACTTGACGGACCAGTTCACGATAGCAACCTGGATGAAGCATGGGCCCAGCCCTGGTATCAGGGCTGAAAAGGAGACCCTTCTTTGTAATTCTGACAAGATAGGTGAGTGTAAACACATCGACTCTTCTCATGTGAAATGAAAATGCATTTATATAGATTAATTGTTCCTAAACAAACCAGTTCTACTATATACTATGAGGCTTGGGGGAGAAACCAAGCCATTAATTTAAGCTTGTATTTGCAATGGTACTGCATGACAAAGTAACTTACAAAACCGCTGACTTTGCTCTGAGCGAGAATTTTCCTTATAAATATTCCAATAGATGTGTGGGTTTTTTCTCCAATTCTTTCATTCTTTCCCATCTACAGAGATGAATCGCCACCACTACTCCCTGTATGTCCACAATTGCCGCCTAGTGTTTCTGCTAAGGAGGGACTTTACTCAGGTGGACACGTTCAGACCTGCCGAGTTCCACTGGAAACTGGATCAGGTAGGAAGCATTAAGTCCTACATAAACAGTTCGTGTTCGAAAAGGAGTAGGAAGAAGTAAAAATGTTTCTCCTCCTGCCCCTTTAATCCCCATTCAATAAATAATTAACTCTTCATAATTTTTATATGTTGTAACCATAATACACAATGAAATCATTTTTAATGAGGGGATCGCCTGACTATTTGAGGTACATAATATTGGCCCAGTGTTAGCAAGATATTAATTCCAAAGCACTACTACACCCGTTAATAATAATAAACTATACACCTTGAACGTAATGATAATTTCAAAAACTCATTCTCAATCCCATTCCCTTCCTGTACTTCTTTAAAATGTTTATTTTCCATGTCTTTTTGTACTGGGTTATTCTACTCAGGTAAACAGAGATCTTCCAATTTGTGCCTGATTTAAGGATAACTAGAATACTAAGATTGAATTCTGACTTTCTGCATTTTGACCCTGCATTGCAAACATACTTGTACAGGAATATACTTGCTCCAGGACTGTGTGAGTTTTGGGTGGATAGCAGCTGCCCGATGATCAAAGATGTTGTCTGAAAGTCAGATAGGTCACCTCAACACACCAAATGAGGGTGTCTGTTTCCAGAGATAGAACCCCAGCTGAGCCTAAATATCCAGGTGTAGCACCCAGGGCTAATTTTATCTTCAAACGTCTGCCTTTTGGCTGCACAACGTGGAGGCAATCCTCAATTTAAAGGACTGCTCTGAATTTACCGCAGAGAAAAGTCATCCTTCCCATTAATTTTATCCAACGTTGTATGCAAGGAGTCATTTTAACAAAAAAAATAGTGAGAGCAGAAAATGAATGCAGCTTGGCAGAACTAGGCAGAAATAGGCAGTAGAATATTTGAAAACCATACTCAGAAGGGTGATGACAAGTTTATATATAGTATATAGCTGACATAATTATGTATTTAATAATATTTAATTAATTTTGTATTTAATAATATTTCATGAACACTACATGAGATAAATATCGTAACTTTTCTTAACTTTATAGTTTTTCTTTTTTATAATGCAATGGGCTATTAAAGACTAATGGTGAAAGAAACCTGGTTGCACCTATTAATTTGACCTGTGGGGAATGGCTGTGTTGTATCTGTTAACAACAGTTTAGTCTTAGGCAGCAATGGCAATGTGTCTAAAGGCCCATTGTATTTACTATGATCCACTGCTTTTTATGCCTTGTTTTCTTTGCTCTGGGCATTGTTGCCAGAGTTTTATTGAGCTACTTAAGAGCTTTTGCAATGGTATTGACTGAATGCTGTAGGCCCAAAGTCTCAGCCTTTAAATGCATCATTTCATTCAAGCATCTCGATGCAGAGGACTGGCGATTGTGAAAGGGTTGTTGGCAATTGCAAGCACTGTAGAAAATGTGATTTAGTCTGCACATGTAGAAATAAAAGCCTTTGGAAAAATGCAAAGGAAAAAAAACACAGGCTATGTGACCACATAACTACGGGTAATAGATATCATGGCGTAAATTAATAAAATTGCTAATTTCCCCTTTGTCAAACTAATAAAGTTCATCCTATCTTAAATAGCTTATCAAGGCAAATTTGAATGAATCATCCAACATTTTCAAAATAATTTTATCATTAAATTTTAGCTTAATACCGACACGATTCTCTTCATGACCATAACTGGTCGGGTTTTGAAATTTTTCTTTTTTTCCTCCATTCGCAATCGGAATTGGCAATAAATGGCATAGAAATGCTTCACTATCAAATCTTCTGATAGGCTTGGTAGTGTAATGATTTTTGAATTTGGAACGTTGCATGCTTGGGCAATAATAGTTGAAAATAGTTTAATGAGATTTTCATCTGTAGACAGAAATTCCTTTTTGAAATTTTTGAAACATTTACTCAAATTCATATCGCTAATATCGCCAAATTTACTCCAGCCAAAAGACTTTTTGGGCCCCATAAGTCTATTAATCACACTCTTCAATCTTTCCAATCACCTCTGGAGAACAATAATGTTTTGTGAGTGCTGAACAATGTGCAATGGGGTTATTCGCACACTGCAGACAAAACCTTTTTGCTGATGGTCCACGACCAAACAGGGTTACAGAAATTCATGTAGAATTGAAGCATGTAAAAAAAATAGAGGCTTTGCTGTATTTATATTTTATTTATATGTTTTCTAATATATTAACAATATTTAAGTATATTCATAATGTGTAATACTACTGTGACTGTGCCACATAAAATATATTATATACCAATATGCAATAACCATATTTATATGCAAAAGGAATTATCCATAAAATATGACGGTATTAACTTTTCCCTGTACCAGTGACCTTTTCCCATAACAATAACCTGTTCTCAATTATGTTGAGCAATAGCAATTTGTCTGCTTTCTATTCTACCTTCATCACAAAGCCAAGCTTTTATTCAATACTGTTTCGAAATAAACACAGCATCGGCGTCTATAAATCAGCACTGCTCTCTCTGTACATAATTTTAGTGGATTATTTTAAAGACCAAATAGAAGGCATTAGATCCAAGATACCCCAGTCTCTTTCTATAGTTAAAACATATTTCTTCTGATTATTGTCTTGGTATGACAAGAGTTAGTTTTTGGTTTGACAAGGGTTACCAGAAAAACCCCAATCAATTTATTCTTCCGCTGCAATTGCCTTCTCAGTCGTCTGAGCTCATTGTCAGACTCTCTAGAGCACAATTTGAATGCTGAACATCTGGCATGTTAAAATTGCCAATGTGTTGTTATTTAGAGCTGACTTACCATGCTGCTAAACTGTTGACTGTTTAGTGCCCACATTTACTGATGATATTTGGAAAGAAATGGACTGAGATGCAATTGAATTGAATATTAGGTCACAATCACGGGAAGGCTGAAAATCTTTTTCTCTTTGCAAATTGAGACTCTAGAGATGTCTACATGAAGAGGTAACAGACTATATAGCAATAGTCACATTGTGTCATGAATTATGTTTGCAAATTATTTTTAGTGATTGCTGTCTCTCAACTACGTATCCACCCACTATCAAACTATTCAACTTGGATGTCCAAAGTAAATATTAAATCATATTCTCTGAATATTATGGATGCTCTGCCATCTTAACATCATACGTCCATCTTGAGTCACAATGGCAAACTGATTGACTTTGGTGTTGCTAAAACCATAATCAGAATATAGCTTGGACTCTATACTAAGTATATTCTATGCCATAGAGCACCTTGCAATTACTGTAATCCATTGATAAAGCAACATTTGTTGGAACATTTCACTCTTTCCATTACTAATGTAGTCAATTGTAATAATGAAAATGGTCAAATGAGTTTAAACATTTTTTCAAAGAATAAGAGTCATATTTAGTGCATGCATAAAGTAAGAAACATGTCTAATGGGAAAAGATAAAGGGGAAGACAAATACACCATATCATCCATACAACTATTTTTGTGCCCAGTACAAGTAAAGTCAAAGTATAAACAATTAAAGAGAATTCAGAAATGTGTTTAATAATGTCTGAAAACAAGCCAAAATTGAAAACAATATAACCTTGAATTGCGGAGATATAGGGCTCTATTTTTGTGCCCGGCATAAGTCTTGTGTTAAGTGCAGTCCAGCTGTGCACATGGGTGGGTGTTTTCCTTCTTTTAGTATTTTTGGAGACAGACACATTTACAAATTGGTGTTTGTGCCATTGTGGCAGTGAACAAGCGACTTGCTTCACGGCCAGTTGAAGCGGCGTCTCCTCTCATTCCCTTTAAATTAAGTAAGTAAATTAAGCTCGTTGAAGTCCATGAAAGAGATTGAAGAGCGCAAAGCACAAATATAAGATACTGCTAGAAGAACTCCACTTGTGGATGCTATAAACTTGGCCGCTGTGATGTGACCCTCAATTGTATCTGTGCATGACAAAACACCCTCTCGCTTCCTCCTTGCACACACCAGTTGCGATCTGAAGCGTGCTTTTAAAAATAAATTAAAGATGCTAAAAATAATATCAATGCATTCAGTTAATGTATAACCAGAATAAGTCACAGGGATCAATACTCATCATATTCATGAATGAAAACACAATGAGATTCATCACAACGGAGCACACAATCTTTGGTCATCAATCCATCTTCGATACCGTTTGTCCCCATGGGGGTCACAGGCGTGCTGGAGCCTATCCCAGCAGTCATCGGGCAGTGGGCGGGACACCCTGAACCGGTTGCCAGCCAATCGCAGGGCACACAGAGACGAACAACTATCTGCACTCTTACTCACACCTCGGGCAATTTGGAGTGCTCAGCCGGCCTACCAAGGATGTTTTTGGGACGTGGGAGGAAACCGGAGTGCCCGGAGAATACCCACATGGGCAGGGGGAGAACATGCAAACTCCACACAGGGAGGACAGGAGGTGGAATTGAATCTGCACCCTCCTAACTGTGAGGCGGACGTGCTAACCAGTGCACTACCGTGCTGCTCTGCACTCAGGTCAAATCCACCAAAATGGTATTGCACAACCTGTGCCACAATTTAGACCTGCTAAAATCTAGTCTATTTACTTCCTGTTGTGTCATTAGAAGAAAAAAAAAAAAAAAAAACTTTCTTGGTCCGCCGAAACATGGCACAAAGCAGTCTATCAAATTCCCAACACGCTAAACTAGACTTGCACCAGGACAAAATTGAAGATGCTCCATTACACTGGGCACACATTCACCTTTCTATGAAAGCTGGGCCCAGACAACGTGGTGTCAAAATTATTACTGCATAATAGAAAAAAATATGCACACACGTACAGCTGTCTCTGAATTTGCACCAAATTAATGTGCAAATGAGGCAATTTTGAAACACACATGAGGCATAAGGCAAAGAGGGAAATAAAAGTAACACTAAAAGCACAACAAGCAACTCCTCAATAATCCGTCAATAAAAAGAGACAGTACCATCTGTGTGATGTGGTTTGAACAGTTTGGATTTTCCTTATTTAATTTTTTTGTGACTGAGGATTGCTACCGTGGCAAAAATGAGCCTTATCCCGAAAAACCAAACTAGAAAAGAGATTGGTTGGCAGATGTCTGGTGTATACAGTGATAACTACATTTGCTGAGGCCTGATGACAAGATGGTTTAAACCCATATTTTCTGGAATATTGTTTTTCAAAAACGAGCCTCATCCCGAATAACTAAACTAGAAAAGAGGTTGGTTGGCAGATGTCTGGTGTAGGCAGTCAGTGATAATTACATTTGCTGAGGCTTGATGACAAGATGGTTTAAACCCACATTTTCTGGAATATTATTTTTCTTTATTGCTGGCATCTTCGGACAAAAGTACATCCTTTATATGTACCAGCATTCTCAGTTTACTTTTGTGTTGCATCTGCCACAAAATGTTTGGAGACTTGCCAACTGCCTGTCATAAAAACAAAAAATCCACACCTTCACACTGAATGCAAAAGTGTATTCTTCACAGGAGTGACTACTATCCTGATTTTTAAAATGAGATGTATTGACTACTGATTATAATAACGATAAAATACCAATTAAAAAACTCTTCCAATGCAATTGAAAGAAAAAATGCAGATATTGGAAAGAAAGACATTTTCTTAGAAAAAGAGAGCACTCATTCCAAATGCCGTACAGCCAAAGGAAAACATTGGTGTTCCAGTTTCTATACTTCCAACTTTATGGGTACGATTTAGGGAAGGCTCTTTTTTTTATTCCAGAGTGACTGTGCCCTAGTTCACAAACAAAATTCATAAAGGCATGCTTGGATGAGTTTGATGTAAATGAACGTGACATGAAAAAAAAAAGTGGAATGAGGGTGAGTGAACTGAACTAGATATAGACTGCACAACTTTGTTCATATAGTGGTTATTACTTGCTTGTGATATCACTGAAATACATATCTGCTGTATTATTGGCATACACAATACTACACAATAGGATGTCCCGAATAACATGTTAAGCATTGACAGAAAGGAATATAAACTTGTCACAATTAATAAGCGTAATCACAAATGACAGGTTTGTGCTGAAGCACTCGGAACGATATTACTCACAGTTAGAAATAGCATCTTTATCATATTACAGAGGTACTGCTGGATTATTTGTTATCATTGTGCATTTCCCAAATTAAATTAGTCTTTATTGCAAACACCTTTTAAAACCTTTTTCCCGATGTTTGCAATCTCTCTTTCACATCCCCCCATCCCTATATTGTGTAGTGTCGAGATTTTTCTCATTATCCTTGAATGCCGCATCTGCTTCCCATGCAAATTGCTTTATTGCATCTGGAGGAATCGCATTGGTCGGATTTTACTGGTCTGAGTTGGTAAATGGGCATTGCTATCGCAAAAATGAAGTTAGTTTCGACAATGGAAAGAGAACCCTTAGGTTGTTACTGTAATCATTTGATTGAAGGCACGCTTACAGTATTTGAAGGGATGTTTCCCGAAAAGCGCCAGGCGCCACTGAGAGCTATTTAGGATTCAGTGTCTTGCTCAAGGACATGGTCACCAAGAGTGAGGATTGAACCAACAACCTTCAAGTTGGTATACAAACACAACCACTAAGCCACATCGGCCATTATGACTAACCTCTGGCATCCACTGATTAGACAATATTCAAGTAGAGAAACAAATTTTCCAATAGCATTCTATTTCAGCATGGATATGTTCATCAAATCCCCATGAGAGATTATTATTTTACTATTATTCTATCTCATGTACACACACACAAACTTGCAAACAAACACACACACACACGTGTCAGATCGTGTTGCTGTCGCCATAGTGGTTTCATTATGTAAATTAAATACAGTGCTTAACACATTTATCACCGCCATTAATTGGCAAATTTAAAACTGTTTGTTTCAATGACAATTGAATAGTGTTTGTTCATGTTCATTCCGTTTTTGAACAGGAAATACATTTAAAAATAATTCTTTTTTTTTTTTTTAATACATCCATTTTTATTGGCTGAATGCGTCCCTGAAAAGAAGATATACATTTGATGGTTCCCTTTGGCATAATGGTGCCCCAAGGTAATTTAAATAAACATTTTTCTTTTTATATAATCAATAGTTATGGTGAATAATTAATGCAACACCATCAGAATGGGACTGCAAAAACATTATCACGACTCTTGAGCAGAATACATTTCCATCTTCAAATTGCATTATGGAATGCCAATTTAGGCCCAGACCAAAACAAATAAATAAATAAAACAAATTGAAATGGTGACAAGCAGTTTAAATTACTCTTGCATAGTCCTTTTTTGTTGCGTTTCAATTATTTTCTTGAAAGTCAGGATTTAATATTCAGAAAAAAATATTTGAACTCATTTTCAAAAGTAAAAACAGTAGCCAGATATACATAGAAGAACAAAAACATCACAAGATGACTAAAAGCAATTTCCTTATCAACTGAAAATAAATGTAATGTAGCATAATGCATTCAAAGCATAACTTCATGGTGTATAGAAAATAAACAGTAAAAACTGCAGATCCTTGAAATTTGTCATATTAATCTTATTCAAGTCACCAGTAGACGCTCTTTGTTTTTGTTTCCCCACACATTTGTCTTACTTTTGAGGCGAATGACTGTTTGGAACTTCCATTCCAGACTTCCCTTTCCACTCAAGTAGTTTTTAAGAAGAAAAGTTAAGGTCCTTTGCTTCTGGTTTTGCTTCCAAATGGCTAAAGCACTTCCTGGAGGGCTGCTGTCAAGTGCGTGCAGTGAAGATTTATTGTGCACATCCCACCCTGACCTTAAGCATGGTCAAAGAAAATGATAAGAAGAGTTGAATAGAAGGCTGTTGAATGTGGTGTAGGAGTACTAAAGGTGCATGTGTTGTCAGGGTTTTGGTAATCAAGAGCGGGCGCGTGATGGATGCTACGTGTCAGCAGGAGAGCTTGAACAATGTTTATCATGATGCTGTCTCATTCTATCTCTCTGCCTAAGTGCTCCAGTTTATGCATTCAAACTGCAAGATTGTGTTATATTGCACGCTCAACCGTTAAACACATTGGAGCTTGTTAAATCTATCTGACATACGTCGCAATTTTACAACATGAATTTAAAATCTGCCATTGGCTTGCAACAATTTCAAATTATACCTGACCTCTTACCCAAAGGTCACATGGGATGGGCCGCAGTTCTTCAGCAAGCGGAATGATTAATAGAAAATGGCTGGATGGAAGGAACACAGTGATTGTGTATGACTGCATATCAAGATGATAGTTTAAGAGAAGAAAAATGGAGACTAAATATTCCCTCAAAGAGCGCAACCACAAAGCAGTGTCACCTGATTTTCCCCTGTTCTTGAAAAAAGGCCTTGGTCTTTAGAATGCAAGAACAACTCAGATCTTCCTCTTTTTCTTTTTTGCAGTTCATTGCAAGGTTAATTAGAGGGTGATTAGATTGATAACCTTAAACATTGCATTATTTTAAGTTGAACTAAATTCGCTAATTGCATACATATACCAGGCAAATATGAAGCATAAGTAACCAAGTAAAAGTAAATAAGCAACTTCACTGAAAACATAAGCATATGCCAAACAAACATCCACTTTGCCTTTGTGAATACTTAATTGATTGAGCCACTCAAAGTTCAGATAAATAGAGCTTGTACCTCAAACCAAACATTTCAAACAAACCAAGCATTAACCAAAGTACAGCATTTCTTACCAGATGTATGTGACCAGAAGCTGGGATTTTCCTTGTTTGTTCCCCCCAGCTCACATGCTGGTCTGTAGGCCACATGGCCATCCCTGGCATCTGACAGGAAGTTTGGTGATATGTGATGTGGTCATTTTTTCTCTGCCCCCTGCAGGTCTGAATGGGGAGTAGTGATATGATCTAGATATGACACTGAAAAAAAAACTAATAAGTTGGGGCTACAATACTCATTTGTGGTGAACAAAATAAGTATAGTGTGCACACAATTTGCTATTATGTTTCCATAATACACAGCTTCTTCCCCACAAAATTAGTTCTATGTGCATATCAAATACTAATTTATGAGTTTAATATCATCCCCATGAACAACTTTAACAATTGGGTAAGCAAATGGACTGCACGTGAATTAGAAACTTCAAGATGCAATGTCCTTAAGGACCGTATCATTTCTTTTTCCCATCATGTCTAGGACTGTAATTTTCATTGTATAAAATATATATTTTGGCTTCCACTGTATTACTTAACTTCTTTGACACATAATTATCTCATCCAGACATTCACTCAATTACAGTTGCCTTGGAAAAGGAGAAACCAGTTTACTCAATCACTGGGGATGTAACAGAGGGAAATGAATGACTCACTGGGTCGACACTTGGTGAGTCAGCCCTAATTTCAATTTATAAAACGGAAGGACAAAACATGTTTTTCTTTATAAAATGAGTAATTTCAACATTTATCACAAAGGCTCGGTTCACACTTCAGGCAAATGCGTATGTATCTCATTTTTTTGCGCGACAGTCTGAACGGCTCAATTTCGATTATTTTTTTAAATCAGACCTGGTCACTTTGTGGTCCTAGACTGGATAAGTATCAGTTTTTTTTTCCAATCTGACCTCAGTTTGAATGGCCAGGTGACATAGATCCAAAATTGACAAAAGTCTAAAATGTGTGCCGTGTGGGCACAGGGAGAGTTCAGGGAGCAACAAAATTGAATCTGCCAATTTTTTAAGCGTAACAGAATTTACTTTATATTTGACTTCAAATTAATGCCACTCGAAAGATGAAGCATAAAGTGGATATTTATGATGATAGTAGTACGGTTCATTTATTACTTGTAGCAATGGTGTGATTTCATCTTTAGTAGAAGTCTCTGGAGATTGAAAAGCCTTGCCTCATTTCCCAAACATTTATACCTCCTCTTACATCGCTCCTCTGTAGATACGAGATGTTAAACAGATGAGCTCCGACACGCTGGAACACATTTTCCGCAAACACTATGTTGTCAGTGACATCGTTGCTCCTTCTAGAGGTCTCTTGGGGGCCGCATTTGGTTTACACACCAGACAGTCTGAGGCCGCATTTATGTGAAAGCTGAGATAGGAATTGAATGAATTTCACCCAAAAATCCAAATTAACCATGAAGACCTGCAGTGTTAAACCAACCATAGAGTGGATGTGTGGAAATCTGGGCTAATTAGCGTTTAACTAGGTGAAAATATTTTACTTAAACGGCCAAACACGGATGTGATTGTGTTTGCAAAATGCAGCTTTGTGGATGTGAGGTAGCAATTCTGAGTCATACGACCATTGACTCGTGTCACAGCTTTGAGCTGCAAGATAATTGCTACACTAATTTGTTACTTTTACAAGTCAGTAATTCATAGCTTCAAGTATATCTCCCTGAAACAAACACACAGACAGAGGAACACCTGAAATGGCTGCTGCGCTATCACTCATGTAATTGTCGCTTTCATTTCATAATTATATGCCTTGCACACTGCCAATTTGGGGCTCTTACATAATTGTCCAAATACTAGAATGGATTGAATGATGAAACATTTTGTTTAGACATGTTTCCCCTCAGACTATAAAATGAGAAATAATACTTCTTAACAAGAACAATGTCAGAGTTTCATCAAATGAATTACTGACAGGCGAGAAGAGGAAGTTGGCAAGATTCGAAATTGCATCTGCTCGAATGTTGACAATAAGTGTATAATTTTGTTCATGTTCACTTTGCATTTACAGCAACTTTTTTCTCTTTTTTCCATAACTCACCTCCTTGATTTAAAGTCACCTTCATTCCAGTGCCCATCAATCTCTGTTAATACTCTCCTTAAATTTCTTCCTCCAAATAATGTTTCTCATTTTCTCAGTCCCTCTGTGTGGCTCTCCACAAACAAGTAAAAATATAAACAGCAAAATAAAATTAAAAATTGCTATACTGTCTGTGTTAAAACAGATTATATGTACACTGTACACTTCATAAATGCCTGTTTCCCATTTTGTGGGGGTGTTTACAAAAGCCAAATTAATTACCAGATAAAGCTGTGCGGCATCAAAATATTATTGAATCCCTCCCAAATGAAATGGCACATCTGTAGAGTAAGTAATATGTTGTTGTCAGCTCATGAAACAAAATAGCAACTGCTACAAAATCCTAACATGAGGCTAATTACAATCTGTGACACTAGCGACTTAGCATTTCCAAAGATTGTAATAATAAATAGAGACAGATTGTGCTCTATGTAGTTTTACAGTAATTTTCTTATTAACACTTTGGAAATCTTCATGGGGTCACTATTATTTCTTATTCTTAATGCGAGTGGGCTGGCTTTTGAGATAGGACAATCGGGTCACAGCCTTTATTAGAGCAGAGGCACTATTTGACAATATACAGTATATTGCTACTTAGAAGTTATATTTCTGTTTCTTTTCCAGGACTCTTTCCAATATCTTGGAAAAGTTGTTTTTCCGATAATTCTATTCCTTTCCTCATATTTTTCCTATCTGCACTCTACCCTGATCCATCTGTGTCATCTCTCTGGCCACCACCTTTTCGCCTCACATCGCCTTATCTATCTTTTTCTACTATCTTCCCCCTCCATCTCTCCTCTTAAGTTCGTAGGATGGGTGCAGATAGACTTTGAACTCCAAAGGAAGGATATGAGGCAACCGCTCCCACTGTCAGGTTCTAATAGAGAGACAAGCATTGAGAAAAGGCGAGCAGATAAACGAAAAAGAGTGAGATGGAAGTGGGCAGATAGCAATTCTGTTTTCTTCTTTCCACCAAGTGCCCCAAGAGATGATGAAAAATCTTTGATGTGCTACGCTTTTGTTCTCCCTCTCTCGTTCACTCTGGTTTGTCCTCTGGTTGTTATCAGTCCTCTCTTTCCTTTGTTTGCAGGAATATTTACTTCGTTCACCATTTCCATCTGTCAATTTGCATCAGGCAGAGACTCAGGGAAGTAATCGGGGAATACATAAGTTTTTGCTCGCACAAGAAATATGAAGTGGAGATTCAGAACTGAACATCAACTCTGGCTTAGAAGATTTTTTGCTGACAAGTAATGCAGCTCAGTTGATGTTTTTGTGTGCAAACAACTTCTGGTGGGTAGTGTGTTGTTAGAGCAAGAGCATCCTCAGAGTGAGTTTGTAGGACGGATATATGGCTTTTTGCAACTCTGAATGTTGTGAAGGCTTTGATGTATGCTGCTGAAACAAAGTTTGTAGGATTGAATATAGATTGTGCACCTTTTCAAAAAGGACTGTTTGATGCTAACACAAATCTCATTACCAAATGAACACCGCACCTACTGTGAAGCAAAAATCATCCTTTGGTGCAAATAGAAGAGAAATAAAGAGCCAATGTAGACAAAAATGGTGGTTGATGTCGAGAGATTAGTCTGCTTGCTAGCTAAACTCAGATAGTGTGGTTCAGATAATAGCAGATGCATGGATATTGGTCACATTTTTTAGATCACAAACCTTCATGAGATTTAAACAAGTTGGTAGCTTTTCTTTCCACTTTTCTTTTACGTAATGGTCATTCTGAGGTAGGATCGAGCTGGTGTAGTCTGACGTTCAATACCCGAGCATCCCTGCCACAGCTCTTTGTGTTGAAACCAGTATCACCACTATTCAAACATCTCATTGCGCCTTGTGAATGCACATTTCGGACACTGCAAGTTCCGCTTCGGTAGGTTTCTGTCAAAACAAAACAGATGAATGAATCCAGCGCTACCGTACGCCATTTGATGCATCAATTTACTAGGAATCCAGTGTGAAGGCAACAATAGACAAGCAAGCTGTGACCTTACGCTGAACCTCCAAATCAGAAATGTCTGTTATTGATCTGAATCCCACCATGATCCTCTATTCAATCTAAGCACAACTGCAGATATCGATGTTTTGCTATCAAGCAGCAGTGATGAAAAGATCACACCAAGTTGCCTCACACAACCAAAAACACCACCATCGATTACAACTCACAGCCGCTCGCTGTTTGCAGAGAGAGGTCAGCCATGGTCAAGTGGTCGAAGTTGACCCACCTGAATGAGAGGAGCCGTGAGGAAGGATGAAGCACAGCTAAATAGAATGGCACTTCTATGGCAAAACAGAAGGAGAAAATTATGCAAACATAAACAAAAGCATGAGGTGCTTGTGCAATCAATTACATCGTCAAAAGAGAGGCCAAACATGCAAATGAGTGGCACTGTCAACTTTCCTCAGAAGAGGTTCAAACACTAATGTATTAAAATCAGCATCACATTCCTCTAAGTGTGGGCCCACTTACTCTTCTGCTTGGAGAGTCAACAAGCTCCAAGGCAGTTTAACATTAATAGAAACATTTGGGGGCATCAGATTGTTAAAAAAAAAATGCTTAAAAAAGTATAATTCCATACATCGCTTTCTGATTAATATTCAGATGAGCTGTTCCAGCTGACTTCGGCTAAGAGGTGCGTACGCTCTGACCAGGTCACCAGTAAAATGTAGGGCAGATGTTATCAAACTACGGTCAACCTCACATTTTATGGTGATCTCCAGTCAAACCAAACTCTACAGGGAAAGTCTGGAGCCAATGTCCTTCTGTGGATGTTTAAAAAGTTGAAATATATTATCAAGTCCGTGTGACTTTGACCGTGTTCTTTCTCTCTGTGTGCCAGATCTGCGACAAGGAATGGCATTACTACTCATCAGCACTGGAGTTCCAGCGGTGACACTCTACGTGGACGGAGTGATCAGTATGATCCCTATCTGTGACAGATGACTGCCCATCCATCCTTCCCAGTTGACGTACAACTTACAGTTGGTGCCTGCTGGCAAGGTGATCAGATTTCCTTCAGTTCATTTAGACCGTTTTCATAGTTCTAAGGAATATAGTGTTTCTTTCATTGCAAGCTGAATCAAATGTCAGCAAGAATAGTTCTACTGTGATTAGAGTTGCGAGCCATGTTACAGAAACTTTTCTTGAGGACATGCATTTTCAATGCAAGTTTTAGGTTGGCTTGGCTTCTTGCCCAGGATTGGCTGGCAACTGGTCCAAGGTGTACCCCCACCTTGGTCAAAGTCACGTAGAGACTCCAGTTCACCTGCAACACTAATGATGGTATAGATAATCAGAGCTAGTTAACAAATCCCAAATTATTCATGGCTGATATTATGTATTCACCACATTGTCCTAAAGAGGAGTACCAAATACAGAGGAACCAAGGAGAGGACATACCAAATATATAAACAACACATATATATGCACCTCCTCATATACAGTTCTCAAAAAACTACAAGTATGAGAACCATTTGGAATCACTTCAATTTCTACATACATAGATAGATATTGTTCTGTAATAGCTTGAATACAGATGCAATCAGCACAGATATATTAAAAATCCTGCAAACTGTTGCAACAAGCATATGCTTCACAGAGTGAAACAGAAACGAAAACGACTTGGAGTTAAATTAAGGCAGATTTTATGGCTGCAAAGCACACCAGACCTAGACTGTACTATTTGACTCTTGTTGTGTTGGCATCCAGCCTGAAAAATGCTACTGGGCAATCTATTCATTATGTAAACAAGGTCATTCAGAAGCTTAAGGACTGCAAAAGGCTTGGCTGAAATTTCACATTTTGGGGAATAATGGTGCTTTAGAATGAAGTGTTTTGAATTGATGCCCATTGGGAATCCTTACCAGATGGAGGCACACCAAGATTGGACATTGATCACCTTCATGTAAGATGCAGGAGGTTTTCTCTTTGTTGGTAATCCAAGAGGATCAGATGGTTAGTGAGAATCACACTTGCTTGTGAGGCACTTGCCATGTCAGAGGAAGTCCAATCTCTGTGCTCAAGGCTCACTAGCCTTTATGTTTTAGATCTTTCCCCTCCTACAACACAACTAAGTCAAATGATCGGCTCATCAGCAAGCTCTGCAGAAGCTGATCATAATCATCGAGCTCGCTCTTTGGGATAATGCCACAGAATCTCAATTGGTTTTTGGTCAAGACTCTGGGTAGGAAATAATGTTGAAATCATTCTGTTTTTAACTTTGGGGTTGTTGTCCTTCGTCACCCTATCTTCTCTTCAGCCTGACAAATTGGAAATATATTTTTCCGTCGAGCAGCAATGCAGTACCAAGACGAAACCATATGCATCTTCCACCCTACATTTCTGTACATTTTTTCTTCACACAAATGTCATTTGTTCCTCCCAAACAACATTTTTTTTGATTCTTCTATCTAAACTGACAGTGTACCAGTAGTGCAGTGAACTTCTAGGTGTTCTTTTGAAAAGTTCATTATTTTTGGGGGGAAATTGAGCAGTGTTCTTTGTATGTGGTGTCAACCGATAATCATGATTCATCGTTATTTTAATGATTTATTTATTACACGATAGCTTTTAAGCTTTTGGAAGGTACTTTTTTTTTTTTTTTTTAATAAGTTCACAATTTCTAATTGCGGGTATTCTGAGAGCTCTGTTTGTGCAAAGTATGATACATGCTGGGCAATGAGAATGGAAAATGTGCTTTTTAAAGACACACCTTCTATTATATACTCAATTTGATGACAGTAGACTAATTGACTCCTTACTACAATAATGTTTTTGAAAAGTCATCAGACAAGCAGCTCTTATCCTTTCTCAACCCCTGCACTCTTGTTGTCTTGATATTTCCTTAAACAGCTGTTTGTCAATTGTTGTGACTTAGATTAAAATTGGCTCAAATTTTACGGCCATTTTAATCGGATAAAAAGGTTTCACGTACCTTTTCTTGGAATGCAGATACTCAGACCTTCTGTGCTATCAGTCTTGTCTTAACTAAATGGGATGCAATGATTCACATATGAAACGTGAAAGATTAAGATCAGAGTCACAGTAAAATTGGTATTAAATGTGGCATTATGCTGGTTTAATACTCTTTCATATCAGTGAGCAACCAACGATATCACTAATATTATTTTTTGACACATCATTACTAAGGGATCCAAAAAGGCTGGCACTTGTTCTTTAGTCCTGAATGAACAATTTGATTACAAAGACACTGTCTTTGACAAATAATTGAACCATTTGAGTAAAGTCATACAATTAAAATGTCCTCTAAACGAATAGCTGACATTATTCACATCAGAGTAGCAAAAAATAGCACTTTTTTGTAAAATTACATTTGTTTTGATAGTCCGAAAAGCATGTCATTGAATTCCTTTGATCTCTTGAAAAAGAGTGACATGCAAAGTGCCAGACAAAGGGCCATTAACCACTACAGATTGCCTTTTGAAATCACTGAGCTTTGCGTTTGCCGATGTTACATTCAAAGAGATAAGAGTTCCCAACTATTTTGCTTTTTAGATTTATACACACTCTCCTTTTATGTGGTTCGGTCAGACATCTGAGAGAGGTACTTGATTACCCCAGAACTTAATTATGATATGAAACGATTACCTGTCAATCTTTAAGCAATTACTTGACTCCTCTATTTTTTCTCATAATCCCTTTGTGGAATGACGCTTGTAGGAGTGTATTTTATGTGCTGCACGAGGAGGAATGAGTTACTGATTTAAAAGTGACTCAACCTCTGACTATCACATGTACGAGCTTGAATGCCTAGCTAACTCTGGTGATTAAAATATGGAAAAATGTACTAATCTAATTCATCACTTATTTAGACTACCAAACAGAAATACAAAAGGGCACTTTGAAATAAATACCAATTACACGTAGTGGAGCAATAAAACATGTAGCTTTTCATTTGTGAGTTCAGAATTCACTGGTGTTGGCTCATAATCTCTGGAGGTGAAGAGTTGCT